>NC_047105.1:108057700-108147118 GCF_902500255.1 Thalassophryne amazonica
GCAGATACTGTTTTTGAAGTGTTATTTTTTTTACCATGATAACATGTGATTGCAGTCTTCTGGTCATTGCTATGGAATGTCACCCAGTTCGGCTGCACATGCTCAGTTCAGTGGGCTCAGACAATATCAGTCAAAAAACAATCTTGGTTTCAAAGCCAATATGGTTCAAACCGCATTACTTTATTTTTAAATATTACAAATCAGTCATTATTATTATTATTATTATTATTATTATTATTATTATTATTATTAAATATTTTTAAGAATAGTAGAATCTGGTTAATATTATTATTATGTGGCAAAAAATGCCTTTAAAACATCTTCATAAGTGGCCCTTTTAATGGGTTTGGGGTGGGGGGGTTCCCATCACTCAACACTGTGGGTACGCTCCTGCACCCGGTGCCTGCCCAGTCTGCATGGAGCAGCAGAACAGACAAGAAGATAAAGCGGATTTACTGGCTGTTTTTAATCATCATTATCATCTCCACGGGCGGCACGGTGGCTTAGTGGTTAGCACTGTTGCCTCAGTGTGAAGGTCATGAGTTTGATTCCCGCCTGTGGCCTTTCTGTGTGGAGTCTGCATGTTCTCCCGTGTTTGCATGGGTTTCCTCCGGGTGCTCCGGTTTACTCCCACATCCAAAGACATGCGGGCGGGTTAGGTGAATTGGAATCCTTAAATTGTCCATAGGTGTGCGAGTGGGTGTGAATCTGTTTTTGTCTGTTTGTGGCCCTGTGACAGACTGGCGTCCTGTTCAGGGTGTACCCCGCCTCACACATAGGATCCAGCTCCCCACGACCCTTGATTGGACTTGACAATGAGTGTGTGTGTGTGTGTGTGTGTGTATCATCTCCATGCTATCACACAGCGAGACATACGCAAGCTGTTGATGATCTAAAAGTGATTTATTGCTTATTTAAATTAATGCAGTGTGCTTGTCTGTTTTTTGTTAAAAGCTCATAGTGCTGTGTGATGATCCCAGCCACAGCAAACACTGGCTGCTCGCACCATCTAACAGACAAAGCAAGAGGAAGCGTGCATGTTTTAGTGAATTGGGTTTAACTGACTAATAAAAACGCCTTTACTGGGCTGATCCTTATCGGATTTTATCAGAGATTTCATCTATGCATTATCAGGGGGCACAGCGGGTTCATCACTGTGGCTTTTGAGGAAATGTTACAGAAAGGTTCTGCTCATCACTGAAGTGGAGCAGGAAGCGTGCATGTCGTTTACTCGTGCACGCTTTGAAGCTGCAGTTTCTTCACTCAGTGTGATTTTTTTTTTTTTTTTTTTTTTTTTTTTTACTACAAATGCATCGAAATAAACACGGTTATCACATTAAAAATAAGTCATCATGACATAAAATCACACTTACCTAAACTTTGTAATCTGCGGTTCACATGTTCTTCGAACTATGAGGGGCGGTCTGTACAGATCATGGATCAACCATGATCTGTTACACCACTAATTTATATGTTCTCTTTTAAATAGGGATCTTGTCAGAGGAGGACATGTCTGGGCTTGTTCAGGCAGGAAAATGTAAAGTAGGCCACTTGTTTGTGTGCAATTTATGAAGCCTTGCTGCTAATCACAGGGTTCTGGTGGCCACCAAGGCAGGCTACTGTTAATTATGACAATATAGATGCATTTATTGGCCTGTTGATATAATGGGTTTTATGCCTGAGTTCTCTTTGTAACTGCTAGTTACAGGCAGTGAGTTGTGACATTTTAATGATGTGATTGCTCTGGATATGCATTTTCTTTTTCTTTTTGATGAGTTCTTCCCTTTTCAGTGAGTTCAATGCCTTTTAAGACTTTTTAAGGATCTGCAGGAACCCTGTATTTACACATTCATTTTCTGTACCCACTTATTCTAATTAAGGGTAATTGGGAAGCTGGAGCATATCCCAACGGTCAGTGGGCCAGAGGTGGGGTACATGCTGCACAGGCAGCCAGGGCCACATATCGACAGACAAATACTCACACTTTAGTTGAAATTCATGACTGGTTCACAACTATAATCTGATAAGGATGTGCATTCCTCAATTGTCTAGCAGGTGCTGCTGTTTTGCAGGTGACAGAAATGTGGCAGTGCCATTTGCTACAGATCCCCTACGTTCCCGTGGGTCCCCACCTGCTGTTTTGTATGGCATTGATTCACCTGCTCACAGTCATCCATAACTCAAAATATCACACGCTTCTTTATACTTACCATACTGTGCACATAGATTCATGGCTTTTCCAAACACATACAGCCATGTACATTCATGTAACTTGCATTCAAACAATATACTCCAGAATGCATGTAAAATTCTGCACATTCTAATGTTTGCTGGTTTCATTATGAGCTGAGGCGGCACGGTGGATTCGTGGTTAGTACTGTTGCCTCACAGCAAGGATGTCATGGGTTTGATTCCCGCCTGTAGCCTTTGTGTGGAGTTTGCATGTTCTCCTCGTGTTCATGTGGATTCCGTCTGGGTGCTCCGTCTTCCTCCCACATCCAAAGACATGCAGGTTAGGTGAATTGGAAACTTTAAATTGTCTGTAGGTGTGTGTGCGGGTGTGAATGTGTGTGTTTGTCTATTTGTGGCCCTGTGACAGACAGGTGTCCTGTACAGAGTGTACCCTGTCTCATGCCCTATGACTGCTGGGATAGGCTCCAGCCCCACTGTGACCCTTAATTGGAGCAAGCAAGTATAGAAAAGTTTGCATGTTGTCCCTGTGTTGTTGTAGGTTTCCTCCAGGCGCTCCTGCTTCCTCCCCACTTCCACAGACAGGCAGGTTAGGTGAATTGGTGACTGTAAATTGACCGTTGAGAATATGAATGTATTTGTCTGTCTATATGTGGCCCTTTGATACACTGGCAGTCTGTCAAGGGTGTACCCTGCCACTCACTCACCTCTGGGATTGGCTCCAGCACCCCTTAACCCTTAACTAGAATAATCAGGTTTAGAAAGTAGATGGATTGATGGAGGGAGATAAGTAGGTAGAGCAAGCAGCTGCTAATCACAAATTAGTGTGGTTGATCCCCTAACTGTCAAAGTGCCCCTGTACAAGACAGTGAACTAGGGCTACACACTTCTGGTTATAATGAGAATCGCGGTTAATTTCGCTGAGAAGTGAGGTCTTGATTGTCTCTCATTATTCATTCCTCTAATACAAACATTAATTGCGCTCATTGTTTAAAAAAAAATGCTCAAAGTCTGGAAATCTGACTTATAAATATTATATGGTGTGAAATATAACCATGTTATTAAATAAATGTTTGACACAAAAACAAGCAAACAAAAATGATCCAACAGCAACAACAAGCTTCCATCATGGTCCATTAAATCATGATCACCTGATCGAAGTGGGTATTGAATGCAGTAAAGGCATTTTGCGGCAAGACAGCACGGAGTTAAATTCCCGTTCTTTCCCATGGGATGTCCTCAAAGGGTGATTCCTTTGCTCCTCACAGCCTGCCGGGCATCTGGTTTTTTTTTTTGTTTTTTTTTTATCCCTGGACCTGGAGCCACATCTGCTCTAATTGCCACATGGTGTCTTTAGAAGTCCTGGTAGCAAGTGTGACTGTAAGATGAGGACAACAACCTGCAATCTGTTTATATTCATTCATTCATTCATTTTTTTTATAAAGCTTATTCCAGTTAATTGTCACATGTTTGCTGGAGGGTATCTCAGGGGTCATTAGGTAAGAGACAGACATTACTTAGTTTGTCGAGGCCTTCACCGGGAAATACGGTGTGTCTGAAATAGAATTTCAGGAAAATTCTGCTGAAGATATTTTATTTCATCTTTGGCAGGACTGCATGTTTTGGACGTAGGCTTGCTAAAATTGTACACTGTTATTGTACGAAGCATGACATGAGGACATGGAGTGCCACACAGTTTAAGTGTGGTTAGGTGAACATGTACAAACTCTTTTAGATGCACAAACATTGAAAATCTTTCTTCATTTGTGGACAAACAAGGAAATGATTTGACTCTGATTAAGATTTCTCAGGTGTAACTATGGCAAAAATTTCACTGAATTTGTGTTTTACCAGTCTGTTTTCGTTTACCAATAAGAATGATCATTTGTACAGACCTGAAATTACATTAGTGGAAACTTGTTGAACACTGAGAAAATGACAGTCAAAGTATGGACTAAAAACGGCAAATTTTGCCGTTTTGATCACATCCCCGCTGTGTTCATCAAAATTTCCAGGATGCAGTGTGTTTTTCATGGTGTTCTTCTGAGTGTGACGAGGCTCTAAAGCTGTGGCTGTAGGAATCTCATCTTGAATAAAGTACATGCCTCCTTGGCAGAGGTGTGCATTTGTAGTCAGTATTTGTCCGTGCATTGATCATTCTTAAAATGGTCTCTTAAGTCCTCACGTGGTTCCCGTACAGAGTCATCATAACCCCTCCACCGGGCTGTGCTGTATTTTCTGAGTGCCCCTGAGTGCACCTTCACTTCCTCCACACAACAATCCAGATGTTTCATTCCCATGATGCTTCTTGGCCAGTCGCTGACCCCCCACTCACCCTGTAGCTCTCCGCTGGGATTAGACATTGGCCTCATTTGTCATGTCAGCAGGAGAGGATTCAGGGGGATGGTGTGGCCCTGCTCAAAATGAAGTTACAGACTGCTGCTGGTTGTAAAGCCCCTTTCACATTGGCGTATTCGTAGAGCTGCCCATTGTGGTGTATCGTCTACACCGAGTTTAGCAGCTCTCCGCCCACTTTTAACAGCTCTTCGTCGAGTTTTTTCTCCCTACGCAGCAGTATGTTGAGGGCTATGCGCGTAGGACAGAAGAAATTAAACGTGTAATTTTCTTTGGCGTAGAGCGTTGGACACAGTTTTAAGCAGGTCTGCACAGCACAGCATTACTGCATGCAGGTCTGTGCAACACAGCGCTCCCCTACACAACCAAAAACTGAATGCTGCACCCAGAGGAATTAGCGGAGAACATGATCACACAGCTCACAGCGCCTGTGTGCTCAGAACAGGGAATCAAACCTCAGCTAAGCAATTCAGAAACAGCAGGTCGGTCAGTCGCTCTCTCTCGCATGCATGTGCTCTCCCTCACTCTCACTCTGTCTCTCTCTCTCTCTCTCTAAAATAAAAGCCTCGTCGCTCCATGTCGGCTAATCATCATAAGCCCTGATCAATCAGGTCTGATCAAACCTGAAAAGAACTGTGACTCTTTAAAATAAAAGTGAACTCGCTGTATGTCGGTGCAATCATCAGATGATCTGATCGATCAGGTCTGATCAAATCAGCGGACAATAGCACTGAACTGGTTTAATAGCGGCATGATGTGCTCACGTGACTGTGTGCACATTAAAATGCGAACACACGCAGCTGCAAGTATGAACGAACACTGAAAAAGGCTGAGTATGCGCGTATTTCGGGCGTATTTAAATGAAACACAATGCTGCAATGAGCAGCTCTACGAATACACCACTGTCACAGGGGCTTAAGCGAGGCTGTTGCTTACTACAAATGGAAAATGTTTAGATGGCACACAGAAGAGGATTGAATGCTGTAGTTTTTTTTTAAAGACTATTCAGGATATATCCTCATTTATATGTATGATGTCAAATGGCCGGCTAAGTTCAAGTTTGAGCAATGAATATTTAGGAAGATTAAGCACAATTGCATCCAAATAGGTTAGTTAATGTCTTTTGTTTGGATAAGCGACCCCATTGTTCCTTTCTCTGACAGCTGGTGTCCTGGACACAAAGATTGTCCTGTATGTGATAAATACTCTGATCCTGTCCTCAGCCTCTCCTGTTGCACATGTCCAGTCTTGTCCAGTTTTACTCGACCTGAAATGCCCTGCTGTTTGACCGAGTAGGGAACGTAGTGGATATTAGGAAGAACGGGGGCTTCTGTTGGTCATTCCTACCCCTCTAAAAGGGAATTTATTGACCCTGTTGCTGCTTCAGACAGACGGTGCCTGTTGCAAAGCAGTAAGAGCACCGGAAGTTTTCAGCATTTCTGATAAAAGCTGCTGCATTCATGGCTGAAAACGTAATGCTGGAGCAAGACAATGCTCTCCACAGAGAAGACAGAGCGCCACTTCACAGCGATTAGTTTGTAGGCGATGTACAGCGAGAGTATCTGAAGTGCCATCCAACACTGCCAACACAAGAATGTTCTGGATCCAGTCTTGAGGTGAGCACTTTAATCTAAAATCACATGAAGAATCGGTTAGCTACAGTGGGGGGTGTCAACGTTTTGGCAGATAATGTGAATAAATTCACTTTCGACCGTGTAAAATCAGTATTTGGAAAGCAGCATGAGAAAGCCTGGTCTCGCTGAAGTTAGCTGAATGACCTGGTGAGATCTGGCATAGTCCTGTACCAATTGAGAGGGGAAACCTTCTGTAAGTCTGGATTAAGACAGCTGTTGAAGGAGGTCACCCTGAAATGTGTATATACATCTCAAGGTCCGCCCCAGTGTGGCTGTGATTGGCTGAGTGGCACCGTGTTGGAAGCAGCACAAAGAGTTCTCAATGAAGTCTTGCATGTTGATCTGACAGTAGCGTGCATTGTTCTCTGCTGGCACCCGATTTAGAATCAAGTACATTAAAGATGCTTTGTGTGTGAGCATGAATCATCACAAAATACTTTGCAAGTAAGAAAGCATTTTTTTCTAGTCTGAGAACCCACAAGCTTTATCATGGTGAGTGAAATGTGTACTTCCTTATCGCGTCTAGCAAATCATTGTGGGTACGGGCCACGCTTTCAACATATTTCTTTATGTAAAATGTCATGTAAGTACAGTTTGACACTGCACAGAAAGCTCAGAAAAGTCCACCTGTTAATTCAAAATAGACCCCGAGTCTAGCAGTGGCAAGAGTTGAGTGAGGCCTAGAGTGGAGTGCACAGACCAAACCGGACCTTCTAGTTCTCAGGGGCTTAGTCACAGCAATGAGTCAGGTGGTTTGGTTGACAGTTTTCTAGTCTAGGAAGAAAACTAATGTTGATTGACTGTTTCGATTTTCTTGGAAGCGTTTCTGCTGGAATTTTTTTTTTTTTGGGGGGGGGGGGGAGTGCTAGAAGGTGTCAAACACAGTGCTGTTCTCTCTCTCTCTCTCTCTCTCTCTCTCTCTCTCTCTCTCTCTCTCTCTCTCTCTCTCTCTCTCTCTCTCTCTCTCTCTCTCTCTCTCTCGAGGCATTTTCTGTAAATGCGGTGTGTGCATCACTGCACTGTCTCAGTCTCTGTACCATTGATCCCTTCGGTAATGTCATTGCGCAACTATCACACCCACTGTCAACAGCTTGTTAGCGTCTTGGAGCTGAATCAGGTGAAACAGTGAGCTCAGGAGTGTCTCCCTCTGTTCTTCTTTATCCTCCTCTCAGCCTTGTTCTCTGTGCCAGGCATGTGGCTTCCCGTCTGTTTGGACTTAAAGTGCTTTTACCTCTCATGCCCTCCACGGCAGCCTGCCGGATTTCAGCCTGGCTAGGCTTGCATAAGACCTTTCTATCGTGCCTGGCGGGTCTCGCTATGAAAACGACCCCAAAACCCATCTTCCAATTTCAGCAGATGCCAGGTTAGGAATTGACACTGACAACTGTTGCTGAGGGGTGGCAGAAAAGACAGGGATGAGCAGGAAAGAAAGAAATTGTTATGTGTCGGACGCAGCTCGGAGAACCGACCAGCGTTTGAAGGACCCAGTATGAAATAAGCAGAGCACGGTACAAAGGCTAACTGAATTTAATACATAACAGTGATGTGATACAAAACAACAAAAGAGTGTGCGGTCTGGCATGGTGGTGATACGGTGCGCTCCCAGCAGCGCTAATGGTCCGGAGCCAGAAGCTGTTCGGACCCAAGGACCCCGCCGACACCCCCCAGGTGGCCGCAACAAACCGAGTCTGTGAAAGAAGGAACCATTATGTGAGTCCACACTCTACACACAGAGAGACCACTCAAAGGTGTACATAAACAGCAAACACTTCCTGGCTTAATTACTAATCAGCTTCCCAACCTGCAGGCATGGAACATCCAGTTCACAAAACTCCACTGCAGTGGAAGCCGATACATGACTAACGTACAGCTCAATATCATAAGGTGTGAGGGACACCACATTTACTGACTGTATAAACGTTAGTCACAAAATCTAACGTACCTCAGGAAGTGTGCTGACGAGCGTGAGACCTCACCCCCTCCTCTTTCACAGACCGTGCATCAAACCCTGGACGTTCTCTGCATCCACTGATGATGAGATGGCTCCCGAGACGACGATCTCACCCGTCTGGTCACAAGGTCGAGTCTCTGGCAAATACACACTGTATACTCCAGTCTTAAATGCCACCATGTTCCAATCCATATAGATGCACTACAGCTGTGAGTCCTGACGAGCCGCAGGTGATCAGGGTGAGGTCCTGATAACCTCAGCAACACAGCCACTCAGTCCCAAATGCAAGCCACCTGGAAGGAAAACCAAAAGACAGAAACAAAAAGGCAGCCAGGCCCCCCCAGCCATACAACAGAAATGCTCCCAATCAGTTTCAGAACATACCCTTATTAAAGCTGTTACATTTAAACAAACTTGATTTGTCATGGAGGGTTTGATTGGATACATTTTTTTGGCTGCATGAAAAGTGTTAAAAATAGTTTATTAGGGCTGGGAAATTGGGAAATGCCTGCTTAATTTGCATATCCCCAAATCTGCCACGACGTATCACTCGGGGAACTCTTTTAGCTATGTTAGATCTTTTTTTTCCATTCTCAAATAGTAGAGGACCCTCCTATTGAGTTCATGACCAGTTTTCCGGGAACAATTTTTTTTAATGCAGATTCTTGGAGACTGGCCCAAAATAAGAGATTTTAGCTGGGGTATCTTTCTCAAAAGTGTGTGCTAACTCCACCAGGGGGCATTATTCAAAATGGCTGGAATTGGAATTCACTTCTGCCCTAAAAAGTAATTTATCTGGAACACCAGAGGCAAACCCCTTACAAAAAAATAGTACTGATAAGTATATAAAAAGTAAACTGGAAGTATACTTGAAACATACTTGTATGTACTACTTTTTGGTAAGGGACATCCAAGATGGTTGCCATAATGGCTACTGTAAACAGGAAAACGAATAAAAGTTGTGAGAGACTTTGGGCCACATGTTGTTTTTGTTCCACTTGGGGTTTTAGGTGCAGACTAAATTTGAACTCAATCAGATAAGATTTAGAGGTCCCCCAGAGTGACATATTTTACTCTCCCTCCGCTGGCAAGGCAATATCACCCTAACGGGAGAATACTCTTATTCCTTTATTTTTCTTTTACAGGTACATGTGATGGCTTCTAATCACAAAAAAGAGGTGGTTGATTGGTCACCCAGAGGAGAACATTACTGGATTGCTACATTGCTTGTTTGGGGAAAATTGTTGCTTTGTGGGGGACCCCTAAACAATGTCCAATAACAGTAAAATTTGTCACAGATCTTTTATTTTATTAGCTGGAGCTTTTTTCTCTCCTATGCTTCACGAGGTGGAGAATGTATTTGGAACAGTCTAAAATGTGTAATGTTTGTAATGTAATGGCTTGGTAAAACAGTTGCATGTTCATTCCTTATTATGAGTAGCTGTAAAAGTATGTTTATGATAGATTTAACATCTCGTTATAATCGTTCAGCTGTGCTGCACTCTAATGCGATGCACTGACGCAATCACTTGCACTCACATGCAGAGTTTTTGGAAATATAAATGTGCATGCTTAATTTAAATATGCCACAAAGCAAGTCCCCGTGATGTAACAATTGCACATGTGCACATTGCAATGGCAATATTCAAATGGTATATTGTGCAGCCCTATTCTCAAAGTGAAAAATGAATGCTGTGTTGTACCTCCGCTGCTGTAGTGAGCCGCTCTGAGCAGATCAGCTGTCTGAGAGAAACGTTTCCATAGCTGGTCAGCTTCCTACCTTGCAAACGGGCCATGTATCTCAAACTTCAAACATAAGTAAAGACTCGCACCATCCTTAATTTTTGCACTCTCTGGGTGCTGCTTCTTTAAGTAAATATTCATCAGTGCGCAAATTGATCTCTGTTTTGAAATAAACGCAATGTTGCTTAGCTAATACCCAGATTAGGGGTCCTCTGTTGAAAGTAGTGTTGCACATCCACCTCATTTCAACCAGAATCTGAATCAAATTTGTTGCCAAGTAAGGTCTCACAATAAATTTCATCTCGTGTTGTTGGTGCATAAACAACAATAAGAAGAAAAAGGAAAAAACATCCCCCGCGACCCGATCTCGGATAAGCGGTTGAAGATGAGTGAGTGAGTGAGGAAGAAACACTTCTGTAAGAAGTAAAAGAGTCAAATAGGCAAAACTATGTTCAGTGTAAAATAAATAAATATAACGTAGTGTTATGGGACTCTGCTCTGTCTACGAGTGGGAATTGTTTTATAATTAATAGTGGCCTGTACTGAACTACAAGAGTAACTTAATATGGCACCACCTAGGAAGACAGATAAATTGGAGGAAGATATAGAGGAGATAAAGACCTCATTAAACCGTATATCAAAAGACATGACCAATTTAGACAAGTTGATGAAGGAGATCAAGGAGCTCCAAAATCATGTTAAAGAAAAGGACAAGATTATTAAGAAACGAGCAATGAGTGGATGAACTTGAACAATATTCTAGAAAAGACGATGTTATAATATCTGGTTTGGAAACAAAACATCGTACGCAAGGGTGGTGGATTCTGGTGGAGCCAGTGGGGAGGATGCACCACCTGAAGAACTACAAACACTAGAACAGCAAGTTACAAATTTTTTTATATCAAAAAGGTGTTGTCATACATCAAGATACTATATCAGACTGTCACACAATTCCATCCAAAGACAGTAAAAATAAACTACCCAATATTATTATACGATTTACAAGCAGAAAATATAAAAATGAATTACTAAGACAGGCAAAGAATCTGAAAGGAACAAATGTCTATATAAATGAGCATCTAATGAGAAAAAAAAATGCAGATATTTCCAGGGAAGCAAGACTATTAAAAAAACAGAAACACATTGTTGCTACATGGGTTTGGAACTGTAGGGTTTGGATTAGAGTGAAAGAAGGAACAAAGGGTATACAAATCAGAGACATGGAGGACCTTACAAAGTACAGACCTGAGTAGACAAATAAATATGACGTCAGTTGGTAGTATGACCAACAAAAAATCTGAACAAACATGGAAACAGATGATAAAATATATGACATAGACACCAATATTGATGAAAGTATATTTGACTTGACTACAATTGGTTGTGAGTATTATTATATGGAAAAACAGTTAGCCTTTGTCATTGGCAGGCTGAGTGAACTTAATTAAAATGGCCATCCTCTTTTTCAACATGTTCCTATGCTTCTCTCTAAATCTTTCTTTGACAGGTTGGATAAACAGATATTCCAGTTCTTATGGAATGGACGGCCAGCTAGAATACGTAAATCTATTATGTTTTTGCCCAAAGCTGAAGGTGGCCTTGCACTTCCTGATTTCAGAAAATATTATTGGGCTGCTAACATTCAGAATATGTTATATTGGATGTTAAAGGATGTAGATACGCTGCCGATTTGGGTGCAAATAGAGAAAGCGTCTAGTCGTTATTTACTGTCCTTGGTATTGTGTTCCCAGCTTCCCCTTTCACTAACTGTTGTCAAGGATAATCTCATTGTTAAACAGACCCTTGCCATTTGGAGACAATTCAGAAAGAACTTCGGTTTGAATTGTCCTTCTACTCTAACCCCTATATTTGGAAATTGTAACTTTATCCCTTCTGTTACAGATGTGGTCTTCAGAATTTGGTATGAAAGGGACCTTTGTAAAGTTAAAGATCTTTATAGGGACAATGTCTTTTCTTCTTTTGCCGATCTCTCAGTCAAATACCAACTGCCAAACTCTCACTTTTTTCGTTTTCTTCAAATAAGGGACTTCGTCAAAAAACAATTCCCCCACTACCCAAACAGACCTCCTGAAACCTGTTTAGATAATATTTTAGGGGTAAATCCTCAACGGAAAGGCTGCATCTCAGTTTTATTTCATATGATTGACGAAATTATGCCAAGGTCACTCACTTCAACCAAAAGGGCATGGGAGGAGGAAATGAACCTGACTTTATCTGAACAACAATGGGAATCAGCTTTGAAATTGATACACTCATCCTCAATCTGTGCATGCCATTCATTGATCCAATGTAAAGTTTTTTATAGAGTACACTACACAAATACCAAATTGTCTCGGATTTATCAGTCGGTCATTGACAAATGTAATAGATGTGGGCAGCAGTGATGCCGGTAACGCGTTACTCTAATCTGACCACTTTTTTTAGTAACGAGTAATCTAACGCGTTAATCTTTCCAAATCAGTAATCAGATTAAAGTTACTTCTCCATGTCACTGTGCGTTACTATTATTTTTCATTGTGGGTCGATAGCAGCATTAAACTTGGTCCGTGGGCAGGAGGTCGGGGTTCGACTGAACGTCCCACTTTAAGCGAACTGTGAGCTTTTCATCCGCGTTTTTTTGCAGCTGCTCGACTCGTCCTCACCTCTTAAAGCGCGGTGATCAGCATACCTGCACTGAGCTTTACAAAGACATTTTTATACTTTTTTCCTCCTTTATTTAGAATTCTGAGCTGAGCCGCTCTGTATCTGGTCATTAAAAACAGCTGATCCTCTGCGACGCGTCAACAACTAACACTATTTTCCACTCAAATGCACCTAAACTCTCTTTCTGAGGACCACATGATGTGAAAACGCAATAAAACTTTCTTACCTGTAAATCTGGTCATGTTTTCTGCATAAATAAATGTAATCCATTCTTTGTGCTCAAACGCCAAAGCAGGGGCGAATCCAGATGGAATGGGGCGTGGGGGAGGGATGTGCCCCCCTCACAACACCCCTAGATTAAAGGTCCAGTTTTGAAGCCGTTTTTTACTACAACTACTAATATTGCTTAAAATAATAATAATTTCGACAAGTAAAATGTTTAGAGAGAATTTAAATGTTAGAAAAATGTTAGAATTTAATAGTTACATTTATAAAAAATGTAGGTTCGAAATTGCAAGTTTTACTGTTACAGTGCTGTCAACAGTTAAATATGAGGTCAAGAAAGAGGTCTTTATTTTACTTTTTATAAAACAAGTATTTATTTTCATTGAAGTCAAGAAAGGGTGACTATAAAGTGAATTTTGGCAAAACAGGTATCATTGTCATGTTGAGGTGGCAGAGGGTTGTTGTCGACAGCTGGGAAAAGTAACTAAAAAAGTAACTAGTAATCTAACTTAGTTACTTTTACAATTGAGTAATCAGTAAAGTAACTAAGTTACTTTTTCAAGGAGTAATCAGTAATCAGTAATTGGATTACTTTTTCAAAGTAACTGTGGCAACACTGGTGAGCAGTCACCAGCTAACCACACTCACATGTTTTGGGCTTGTCCCAAATTTACCATTTTTTGGACTAATATTTTTGACACACTCAGCCAGGCGTACGGTCACACTGTTTGTCCTAACCCGGTGTCTGCCATATTTGGCGTGTCTCTTGATGCCAATATTCCGAGCCCCCTGAAATGGGCCCTGTCTTTCACTACCTTGTTGGCACGGAGATTGATCCTATTTAAATGGAAACTTTCTGACCCTCCTTCACACGACCACTGGTTGAGGGATGTACTTTTAAATTTAAAATGGGAAAAGATTAGATTCTCACTCAAGGGCTTCCTCAATAAATTCAAAAAAACTTGGTTTTCATTTGTATCACTGGTGGATTCATTAATAATAACTCCAGAGGCGAATATTGGATACAATTTTGATTGTTAGACTGGTGATACATAATTTTGTTTCACCTCCAATTCCTATTTTCAATCTTTAAAAATTCACAATAACTAATATAAATACTTTTAACTGCACTGGTCACCCCCTTTATATATGTATGTTGTGTGTATGTGTGTCTCTGTGTATCTTTATGTTGCACAAGCAGGGACTGGTTCTCTGCTGTGTCTTTGTGTCTGGACATGTTGGACTTTGTGGGTGGATGGGTGGGTGGGTATGGGGTGTGGGTTTTGACATGCCTTTCATTATTGCAATTTGTTTCTTTTTACAGTTGTCAGCATGGTATGTCATATTGTTGAAAGTTCAATAAAGAAAGTTGGATTATATGGAAAAACATTTAAATAGTGAAAAAATTACTGAAGATACCCTGTCACTCATACATATAAACATCCGAAGCTTGTACTGTAAAATGTCAAAAATAAAGGATTATTTAAACCATTTTAAAAATAGATTTAGCATTGTTGCAATCACAGAATCTTGGCTTAAAGATGACCTCATGGCTGATGTTCAAATGGAGGGATATGAGCTATATTTTGTAAATAGAAGAGATAAAAAAGGCGGAGGTATTGTTTTGTACATAAAAACAGATCTGACATGTAAAATTGTAGAAGAAATGACAATAATAGATTATGTCATAGAAATTGTAACTGTGGAAATTGTACATGAAACATCTAAAAATATTCTAATCAGTTGTGTATACAGAGCACCAGACTCTTGTGTTGTGAAATTTACAGTTAAAATAATAGAATTATTCCATCAAATCAAAAACAAAACGCTCTTTATGTGTGGAGACTTTAACGTTAATGTGGAAAGCTCCAGTTGTCAAAGAGCAAGTGATTTTGTGAATTCAATGAATACCTTGGGTTTATTCCCCTTGATAACAAAAACAACCAGAATTACATCGCAAAGTGCAACTGTAATTGACAATATATTCACAAATAGATGAAATTATTAAGAATGGGATCTTGATGACAGATCTTAGTGATCATTTACCAGTTTTTTCAATATTTAAATATAAAAATAGGTAAAAAAAAAAAAAAAAAAACGGTTATAAACTTTAAAAGAGATAAGTCATTAAAAGCCTTATAGGCATTAAATTATGACCTTAAAAATCAAAATTGGGAAGAAGTTTATGTCGGTGATGTTAATGTAGCATATAATTAATTTATGAAAATACTGATGAAATCATATAATAAAAATTGTAAATTAATAAAAACTAGTAAGAAAAGAGTAAATAAACCATGGCTGACTATGGGAATAAAAACGCCTGTGTAAAGAAAAACTATTTATATAGGTGCTTTTTAAAAATGCAAACAAAGGAAACAGAACACAGATACAAAAAATATAAAAATAAACTATTGACAATAATTAGGAAACAAAAAAAAGATTATTATAGTGAACAATTAAATAAGAGTAAAGATAATATGAGGGCAACATGGGGAATTATAAAAAGTATGATGGAGTGAAATCAAAATTTCCAAATTACCTTGTCAAGGAAAATAAAGCAATATATGACATAAAAGAAGTTGTAAATGAGTTTAATGATTATTTTTCAAAGGTGGGATCAAGTCTGGTGGGAAATAAACCAATAGTAGAAGATAAATTAAATACAATTGTAAACACGGTCAATAGTATTTTCCTTGACAATGTGGAAAAAGATGAAATAAGGAATATTATAAGCAAATATAAGCAAAAGATCAACTGACTATGAAGATTTAGACATGATGACTGTAAAAAGTATAATAGAAACTGTTATTGAACCATTCACTTACATTTATAATCTGTCTCTGTCAACAGGAATTTTCCCAGACGAAATGAAAATTGCCAAGGTAGTCCCATTATATAAAGATGGAGACAAACATAACGTTTCAAATTACAGGCCAGTGTCATTGCTTCCACAGTTTTCTAAAATTATGGAAAAAGTTTTTGTGACAAGGTTGGATAAATTCATTGAGAAACATCATATTTTAAATAATGCTCAGTATGGATTCAGAACAAAACACTCAACAGCTATGGCAGTTATGGAATTAACAGAGAAAATATCAACAGCAATAGATAATAAGGATTATTTTGTAAGTGTTTTTATTGACCTGAAAAAAGCTTTTGATGTTATCGATCATTCAAGATTGCTTCACAAGTTACAACAATATGGAATAAGAGGGATTGCACATCAGTGGGTAAAAAGCTACTTAGAAAATAGAAAACAGTTTGTTCAGATAAATAATACTAAATCAGAATTGTGTAACATTATGTGTGGAGTACCACAAGGGTCGGTACTTGGACCCAAACTGTTTTTGTATATCAATGATTTTGTGACTGTATCTAATGTACTTGGTAGCATTTTATTTGCTGACGATACAACATTATTTTACTCTGGATCAGATATACAGGAAGTAGCACAAGTGATAAATGGGTGATTCTTTAACTACGGGCACTATTGGCCTTGTAAATGTAATTTCCACCACACCATTGCCTTACAATATAAAGCGCCTTGGGGCAACTGTCTGTTGTGATTTGGCGCTATATACATGTGCTCTGATGTCACTGTTTATCTCCATAGAAACTACCCAAACAATCTTTCATACAAACTGTTTAAAGGGACATTACAGTGTTGTGGTGGAAATTACGGCAATAGTGTGGGACAACTACATTTTGTTTAAAAAAAAATCATTATCATTATGATTGATGAAGATTTTACATGGAAGTCACACATAAATTACATAAAAGGAAAAATAGCAAAAGCTGTTGCTGTTTTGCATAAAGTTAAATATTCATTAAATAGTTATGGATTATTAACATTGTACAATTCATTGATTGTTCCATATTTGACTTATTGTGTAGAAATCTGGGGATCAACATGTACAACTTATACGCAACCTTTATTTATTTTGCAGAAAAGAGCTTTAAAAGTGATTAGCAACAGTCGTTTTAGAGACCCATCTAGTCCATTGTTCATTAAGTATAGGGTACTTAAATTTCATGATTTAGTTGATTTGAAATTATTACAAATCATGTACCAAGCGAATAACAATACCTTACCAATAAACATTCAAAATATGTTTGAAAAAGGAGTAAGTAGTTATAATTTGAAAGGCATAGAAGTCTTTAAAAAACCAAGATTCAGAACCAAGATAAAGGAACGGAGTATTGCAGTGAATGGTGTAAAATTATGGAACAACCTCAACAAAGAAATCAAAGAATCAAGGTCGCTTAAATTATTTAAAAAACGTATTAAACTAGATGTATTTCATAAGTCTGAAACTATGAAATAAGTCAGTGGGCTGTGACAAAGCCAAAAATGTAATCTGTTAATAATGTTTAGAATGTTTGAAGTTTAAAATGTAATCTGTTAGGGATGTAATCTTATAAATAATGGTTAAAATTATGAAATAAGTCGGTGGCATGTGACAAAGTCATAGAAATGTAATCTGTTAAATTATGTTGATTAATGATGCTTGATATTGTAAGATTGTATTGTAAAAAAGGGGCAGAAAATATAAGACTTGTTCTTCCAATCTGCTCCTTTTCATTCAAGGGTTTGTAAAGTTTTGTTATTTCTGCTATTCTGTTTTTTTTTTTCTTTTAAATGAATGAAATAAATATATATAAAAAAAGCATGTGATTGGTGTACAGATGTACACTACCTTTCAGTGCAGGGATGAACAATCTGTAGTTTATGGGGGGGGGATGAGCTGGGTAAATGAGGGTCTCTGGCATTATTTATGTGTCTAGCTATGGATGAGAAAGAGGCTGTTTTTGTGTCTTGAGGTTTGAATTTGAATAAAACTAAATATTGTACTAATAATAACAATAATAAATAATTGATTTTATTTATAGGCACCTTTCAAAACTCACATAAACACAACAAATTAAAATGAACAAACAAGACTACAATAATCAATACAGATGAATATAATTCAAATTATTAAAACATAATTTAAAACATATAACATGGATAATATAATATTGATAGATAATACTGATCTTTTTCCTTTTCAGTAGGCACATTTTACCTAATTACTTGACAGATTGATTAAATAATTGGCAAAATATGTTGTTCTGAAAAATGGAGGTGGACTGTTTGCTGTCAACTTGTAACAGGCGCTTCAGTCATACAGGCCTCCACCCGTATTTCAACGCTTTTACCTTAAACCTTTAAAAAGTGAAAAATGGACATCAGAATTTGACAGGTTGTTTTTTGGTTCATGTTCCATCCTTCCAACAGCTTTCATAAATATCAGTCAAAAAGTTTTTGTTTGTTGGTTCATAATGCAGGTGATCATTGAACAGTCACATTGGAGTTTTTCAGACGTTTCAGCCCACACTGCAGGATAAGATCGGAATTTTAAATGTTTCGTGGTGAAAAACAAAGCTTAATCTGGAAATATTTAAAATGGAGAGAAAATTACCTTTTTTATGTCGGTGGACTGAAACCTGTGTGACTGCAAGTAAAGCCACCTTGCAAGAATTTGATCGTTGCACTGGAATGCAATTCATTGTGCCCATGTGTGTCATTAGATGGTACGCTTGAAAAGTCACCTTGACACTTGCATGAATTTGATCCCCGCACTGGCACTCAATCTTGTGTGCCAATGAGTAAACTGGTCGTAAACTGTTCAAGGCCCTGCACACAATGATCGCAATGGTCGCAGTGAAGTATGAAGCTGCACCTGATTTCCGCAGAAGAGTAGCCAAGCCTGGAAGATGCACAGATACCACACAGGCCATGTAGAACATCTCACAGAGCACCCCATGACCGCTTGACGGGTGCGCAGAGACAGCAGGTTATTTCAGTGTTGCATGCAATGATCGGAGCTGTGTGCTGTGATTTTTATAAATAAAGTTGATTTTCATAAAATGCTCTTATAAAGCACAAAATGACTTCTTTGTCAGCTAATGTCTGCCGAGTTTGTCACAAACTTCAAATCTGAACGGATCAGGCGGAGAACTTTGTCGTATACTTTTCCTGTGGCTGATGGTTCATTCTGGGCTTCTGAAAGCACCAATGTTAATTCAGCACACTAGGACATGGAGCTTGACTGTCACCGAAAATGTCAGGCAAGTAATCTGCACCCCAGTTACTGTTATGATGACAACCTGTAGCACTAGCTAACTAAAACCCTCTCGCCATGGTCAGAGGAGCATGAATAATGAACCATTATTTAGCTTGTTTTGCTGTGTTCCACACCAAACTATTCTAAATCAGAAAAATAAGTCATTACTAATTCACCTCCCAGAGGGGTAGTGAAGTATTGTTTTTAGTGGCTGTGTGTGTGTGTGTGTGTGTGTGTGTGTGTGTGTGTGTGTGTGTGTGTGTGTGTGTGTGTGTGTGTGTGTGTGTGTGTGTGTGTGTGTGTGTGTGTGTGTGAGGAAATATGAGGCAAACTGCTCAAAATACTGAATATATGTAAAAAAGGCGGAAGATCTGCGTGGAAATGTGACCTCATCTGTAGCGCACAACCTCCACTTCAGACAGACTCACAAATGCTGCCGTCCTGTGTAAAGGGGACCTAAGAGACTCAGCAGTCCTTGTGCTAGTTTGTTGTTAGGTTTTCTGCAGCACACACATGCACACAAAGTAAATGTACTCTGGTATATACTGACCCTTAACCCTGGTGACATGGCAGGAATGAGAGGTGTTAAACAAGGGGCCAAAGAATGTGTATTGGACAGGTGCGGTGCTTTTTTTTTCCACTTGTGTGAAACGTACACTCTCCCTGTGATTGTTCTGCATGCCTGGATGTAGTGCAGGAGGCTGCTCCCACATCCTGCACAAAGGCAGCTGACAACACACACACACCTATCCCAGCACAGTTTCAAACAGAGGTAATACTATTAAAGTGGAGGCTTCCAGAATTTGCAATACAAATGCCTTTGTAAAAATCCAAATTATTAGTGAAAGTCCAATTACTTCTGAAAAGAATATAAGCCCCAAACATACCTCACTGTCAACAAACACGAGTAAAGCCCCGTTTACACATAGACGGTAAACTCTCCCGGAAGCGTCCCGGCAGAGATTTTGCCCCCTCCGGGCCGTTTTAGGGATCACACGCCGTAGTTAACGCCGGTGCACGGGGGCGTGGTTTGGTTCCGGCTTCACCGGGAATCGTCAAAAAAATTATTCAACATGTCGAATAATTCCGGGAGCGCTCCCGGAGAAGTGGCCTGACGACGGAGACAATGCAAACAACGGCGTTTGATACTTTTTAATCGCCGTGTCATCCCGCCCCTTCCTGTAGTCCCGCAGTTTACACCGCCATAATTGGCGGCCGGCGTTGTATCCCTAACCAACGGCGTGTAAAACGACGATAGAGCCCACATCAGCGTCCTCAAAGGCGTTTTAACCAGCGACAGAGGCAGACAAAACGGCGGCGCTAGCGGACAGTACACTTTTCTAAACGCCATCTCCTGGTTAACGGCATTCCAAACGGCCGATAGGCGGCGGTCAGTATAAAAACGCTAGCGCTGCATGCAGGTCTCTCACTCGCGGCCAGCTCCAGATATTTTTGCAAAGAAGCTCCAGTATACCTCCTAAAATAAAATTGGCAGCGGCAAGGACTTACCAAGAAGTCTGGTTCAGAAGCATAGGGTAGTCCTGTGGTGCAGACGAGCAACACGTTGAGGGAAAAAAGAAAAGGCTGAGAGATGAGCTCCCTGTCACTCCCTCCCCCTGCACTGACAGCTGCTTCAGCCTATTATACTCTGGGGGCGGTGCCTATAAGCACAAGTTCCTGGAGTAACGCAGGATTTGCCTGGATAAATCCAGCGGTACACAGGGCATTATCGGCGGTAGCAGAACACTGCTGTTCTCACGCGCGTCTTAACCTGCGATTGTAAAGGATAGAACTGAGTATTAACCCCCGTTGCCTGACGTGTGCCGGATGCTACGGCGTCAAAACTCCGCTTTATTCGGCGGATTTAGCGGCGTTTTATCCGCGTATTTGCGGCTAGTACGCACTCAAAACGCCGGCGAAATGCTCCGCCCCTTTCCACCGCGAAAACAGCCGGAACTACCGCGAACTTCGGTCTACGTACTACCCGTGGACAAAACCGTCTATGTGTAACCTGGGCTTAAGATCCATCAGCTTCTCCTTTTTTTTTTTGCTCAGGGTCACCACAGCCCATCTGATATTGATCTGCATGTTGATTTTGCACAAGTTTTATACCAGATGCCCTCCTGACACGCAGGAGTGCGTGACAAAAAATAAATAAATTCAAAGATGCATTGCGATGTGGATGGTTCTGAATCAATTCTCAAAGGTTAGTAATTGATTTTATAAACATTAATTGTAGGGGTTGGAATGCAGGTACTGGCCATCGTTAACACCCCGTTTACACCGAGTCCATGATCGAGTTGCAATTAGAAAAATAGCGTCTGGTTGCCGTCACTCTCGCTGACTCCCACTGGAGATGCAGGCTGGTCACAGTGGGGTCTCCGTGGTCGGAAAAAAGATCGCTCTTGGTCACCATCATTCTCCATCACTCCCCATCGGTCTCTAACAGGCGTGCGAGTGTATCGAAGTGTTTAAAACACTCGCGCAAGTTGTGCGTCTCATAATTGGTTCTGAGAAACTCTCACATCTCAACTTGATCCTGTGGGTCGTAATAGACTCTCAGTTGACTCCGCATGGAGTTGCATTAATGATGGCGGATATTAACATATTTTTCACTTGCACAATTCAGTTGCAATGCAAGCTTGATGTAAAAGCAAAAAACAGATCATAACAGAGACCAGCCAAGAGTCATGATCTTGTAAGTCTTATATCTCAGTCCGGTGTAAACGGAGCATAATACGCACTTTTCACATTCCTTCTATATTTACTGGAGTCTTTTTGATTTAGAAATGTCCTTTTCATTTCAGTAGATTTGCTTCACTGCTTTGCTACAGCCACCCTGTAGCTCCATAATGAAACAATAAAAGCACCTGGTTTTGGACTATATGTGACAAACCATAGGACAAGAACCAAATAGTGACTAGTTCCTGCTCCATCTGTACAGTTTTGAACTTCAAAGTAAGAAAACAAAACAGTTACATGACTGAGCGCTTGTTTGCACCACAAAAGAAAATCTCTGCTTTTATTTTCACCCTCCGTCGGCATGTTGTAGGTTCAGCTGACTGCTCTGCTGAAAGCAGATTCATTCTGTTGTATGAGAGCCATATGGGTGCAAATATGGCTGAGCTGTTAAAGAATATATTGGAAGCAAATTCATTTTGGCTCATTACACATATACTACTCACATTTATTTAAGGAGCAGGTACAAGTTTTAGGTTATGTTTTGTAATTGCAAGTGAATGGACATAATTGTGTACAAATTTTTGTTTTGGTACTTATGAGTATTCTTGAGTAGTTTGGCAATTTCTTTGCCATTAAAATCCAGAAATTAAACTCAATCAAGTCTGAAAATTACCCCATAACAAAACAGCTCAGTATGCCAACAAAACATTTATTAAATCACATTTTAAACAATCAATAAGATGTATGCTCCCCCTCTAGCATTTACACACTCCTGGCATCGATTTGGCATACTCCTGATAATCCCATCAATAGTACAAAAACATGCCTGCTTCTTTAATAAATGTGAGTAGTGCATTTTGCTTTGCAGACCACCCCTGACCATTCTCCATGTTATATGGAGTTGCGTCAGGAAGGGCATCCAACATAAAAGTTCCAGATCAACATGTTGCTCCATGTCTGAGCTTCTGTGGTGACCCCGAAGGAAAAAGAGAGAAGCCGAAAGGACTTATTTACAATTAGTTTGCTTTGCAAAGTACCGAGTAGTCACATCGTGACAAAATCCTACACACAGAGAGTAAAAATATGCCGCAAGCTGCCTCAATAATCATTTTAGAATTGAATTGTATTGCTCTGAATTTTAATCAAATTGAATTGTGAGGTGCCCGAAGAATCCCATCCTGAATGAAGAATGGACACAGGTGAACTGGGAACCTTTGGCCTTGAAAACATGTGCATTAAACACTTGGCCACTTGCAGAGGACAAGTCTTGCCCTATCCATAGTCAGTGGTGCAACTTTCTTTAATACACAGTAGGTCCAGGCCAGCAGGTCCAGAATAGAATCTGGCTGGTTCAGGGATCATGACATCAAACTTCCTCATTACATTTGTGTGCCCACAACATCCTCTCCACTGTGGCAGTGCAGTTGCAATGGCGAGGACAGCAAACAACCTTCTTTCTCTATGGTGCCTGCTCGGCAAGAAAATCCACAGGGCGCATTCCCTTCCATGTGTTGCACACACCTGAACACACAAAAATGTACCTTTGTTAAAGCAATAATATACATAAACACTGCAATCATTCATTATTTACCACAGGCGCCAAGATTGGCCACACCCAGATTGTTGACTCATACATTGCTGGAAAAGATCAATTGTTTATATGATGAGTGGGCCTTTACCCCACTCATCATCAGTAATTTTGCACAGGAATATGCCAGCAATACAATGCAATCTGATACAATTCTTTTACTGTGGACATTATTCTTCCATGATAAATTACACTCCAGTCACACTGTGAGGGATCAAAGACACGTATGAGGACAAGTCCTTTTCCCATCCGCAAAATGATTTCCTTGTCAGTTGATGTCCCTCAAGTTTGTCATAAAGTTTTGTGCAAGTTCAAAATTTTGAGCAGAGATCAGGTGGAGAGCTTTCCTGCTGCCTGCATAATTGTTTGCCAGTTTGTCCTCTGCATGTCTTTCATTTTTTCCTGCGGCTGTCCAACGGTTCATTCTGGCCTTCTAATTGGCCAGAGGTCCAGCACTAGCAGAGACAGGACCAACACAGTAAGTGCAGCTCCATGTCTTGCCAAAATAGACTGTCAGTGTACTGTCTCTCTCTCTTTCTCTTTCTTGCTATCTCTGAGTGAGGAGATGCGGCGGAGTTGTTTGAGTGAGGAAACATGACATCATGCTTTCAGACGGTCAAATGCAGCATATTTGTCTGTAAACTGGGAAAATCATTTTGGTGAGCACAGAACTAGATGGAAATGCAGTGTCATCTGTCTATTAGTGCCCCAACTCCACAAGAGACTGCCAAATTTGCCAACGGACAAAATATTTAAATATGTAACTAATCCTTTTGCCCTTAAAACAAGCCAGGTCATACAGTGGATTTGTGGCTAGAGAAGGTCACAGCGGGAAGATCCCAGGTTTCCTTCTGCCCTGGTCTGTTCTGTTTGGGGTTTGCACGTTCTTCCTATGTTTGTGTTCCCTCTGGGTTCTCAGGCTTCCTCCCACTTCTAAAAGACATGCCGGTTAGGTGAATTGTTGACTTTAAATTGACTGTATGTGAGAATGAGAATGTAAACGTGTTTGTCTGTATGTCTCGGCTCTGCATTAGCCTACTGTCCTGTGTAGGGATTACTCCCCTGGCGACCCTTAACTGGAGCAAATTCAGAAAATGGGTGGATGGAATAAGCGAAGTACACCTCGCGCCGTGCGGTGCATTATGGGTATGCAAAATTTTTCAGCTACCAATCCACATTCAAAGACGGCGGAAAGCAGCGAGGAGTGCTGGAAAGTTGATGATTTAAAGCGTTTTTGTAAGCTCCGTGGATTGCCTGTTACAACCAGGACTGCGTACGGCAGTAAACAGAAACGAAAAGAAGAGCTGGCTGCCCTCGTGTGTGCTGCATTGGTACAGAAACTATCGTTGGTGCTGAGAAAGGAAGAAAAGAGAGTTGCAGTCGAAAATGACTACCAGTCCTTGTTGATAGTTGGAGACAAACAAATTTCTGACCCCTTGAAGGCAATTGACGGATGGTTAGACGAAGTCCAGGGTCTGAAACTGTGGATATTGTAGAATATTTGCTAAGCAGGGAAGAGAAATCGCTACTCCACTGGCTTCGTAATGACTACAAGGAAGGTGGGTCTCACATATAACCTCTTTGGTGTCACGTTTGTTTTTATAAGGTGACAGACATACAGTGATATGTGCATGCATGCAGTTCGTTTATAGAACATGTCAATATTACAATATTACATGCCACATCATTCATGGCGCGACATTACAGTCATAAGCCGATGCACGAAAACGGTGCCATCAGCCACATTATAATTTGGCACGGTTTCAGATATTGACAAAATAAATGTGTGCAAGAAACTTACAATTTTAGTCCATCTTTTACGTCTGTCTGGATCTTTCTTTTCTGTGGAGAAATTGTGTAGAATGAACAGAGGTTTACAGCCACATTTCTTCTTCGTTCCGGCTTTGTGTGGACTCGGCGGAGCTTTGCAGTCGTGTGTTTTCAGCCACCTTTCAAGCCTATAAATTCCATTCGAGCATTTGAAAACAGCACAATGCGCCCCTGTCATTATTGTATGTGTCGCTTAAGGCTCAAAGCCTTTGAAACAATCCCTGTAAGCCTTAACTTGTTTGGTAGCTGGAATTTTTGACCCACGCATGCACAGATGCGTTGCGCACTTCGCTTATTACAATAAGACCAAAGTGGCATTGCTTACTTTGAAATCCATATTTCCTTCTTCACGTTTTCGCTACTGTGCTGCCTCCACCACATTGGTGTTGCCTCTGCTCGATTTCACCACTGGTGGCAGCACCACATACAGTAACAGAAAGGGAAGGGCAGCATAGAAGAAGCCAGCTGTTGTTAGCATAGCATAAATATCTTCGATTAATTATCTGGTTCTGGACTTGTATGAAGGTATTAACAAACTGTGAACCAAAGGTAAAGTTCAAACAGTTACATTTTCCCTTATACTGTCGACTACTGTTTGACAAGTTTTTACCTCACGGGCAAAATTAAATATTCCTGTAACCAGTCGAGTGAGAGGCTCACACGCACCAGCCTTTGAACATTTTTTTGTGAGAATTTGAAGACACAGAAGCAGCAGTTAAACAAGATTATCTCAAGCAATTTATAATCTTAAAATTGAGCCATTGACCAGTTCATAGTACATGTACATCGATTCAGCAGTCTGTGTATTGATGTAGTCATATCTATTACTTTAAAATAGACTTTTGATTTATATCATTTAATTGTTACATCCGTAGTAAATCTAATTTTAAAGACTTTTTATCACTATTAGAGGAGGGAAAGTGACAGCCCATTATCATTATGTGTGCTGTTTGTTCTAATTTGAGCCTCTGTAGAACCAAATTGAGCTTTCATCTCTTGCTCACAGACTTTCTCCTTTGTGATAAGTGGTTGTGCAAAATGCAAAGTGATCCTTTCTCCATTGACAGAGATGAGATTTGAATAACGCATGGTCAGCGGACAATAAAAGTCAGTGTCAGAGAGTCAGTGTTTTTATTTCAACTACCCAGACAAGAACTGAAAGTCCCAACAGTCCTATTGTTTCATCTTTTGTTTGATAATTGAAATTGACAAAGAATGAAAAGTCACATCTCGTTTGAACTCTTGCGTGATATTGTGTGATTCGACCACTTCCGGGGACAGCCTGCGAGTGTGTAACACAAACACAGTGTGACTTCACACGAAAAGATGGTGTACTGTTTGGTTTTCAGCTGTAATCACCAAAGCAGTCCCGAAAAGTGGAGGTTTTTTTTCGGTTTCCTAGTTTAGAAGGGAAGACACGGCAAATGAGAGAGGTTGTGTCGGTAAGTTTTAGTGAGATTTAATGTGAATAATGATAATGGGGCTGCCCCTGGAAGTACAATTTTTGCATCATATGCTTTTTCATTTAACTCCTTTAACGCCCACCCTCAAACGAGACTACGGTACCCAATAAAAATGCAGTTACTCATTTTTTTAGGGGCATTGGTAAAGAACTGTGTGGTGTTACAGAACATCAAGCTAGGGTAGATATCATTGATAAAAGTGGTTCCTCAGCTTGTCATTGTCTACTGTTTTTAACCTGATATGTAAAACTTCTCACATTTACCAGAGACGCCATGCGACAGTGTGTTGGGAATCCTGTGGACATTATTAATGTTTAATTTTGAATACTCTTACAGGTGTTTCAAACAAACATATTGCCATTTTCATAACCCCGCTGTACACACTTTCTTAAATTCTTCTTTTTCTTCTTTCCGGTTCTCATTTTTGCTTGGGGACACTGTAGTGGATCTGCGTATTTATTTAATGTTTTTCATCGGACACCCTTTATAAAGTAACTCCTACAAATATGTTACACAACCTTATAACAGCCCTGTTTAATTTAATATGCAACAAATGATCTGGTTGCTGTAACAATAACATTTCAGAAATGCATTAATGCAACTGTGGCGGTGTACTTTGAAATGTCTGAAGTGGAACGTGTGGGTAATATTGGATTGGGTTTACGTAAACGGGCCTTTCTTTTACTTTTAGAGGAGTCGTTTCTCTGCTACACATGCTCGAATGTGTGCTCTCTTCACTCCAGTATAAAGGTCCGTGGCCGCAACATTCAGCATGCCAGGTTTATGGTTACGCTGTTCGTTAGTCACAGCTACTGGATCTGCTGCCAAGAACGCAGTAGTCGGTCCGTGTCCCTGCTCTTGTTTTACAGTATTTAGATAAGCAGGTTGCCTAGCAGCCACGCTGAATAGACTTTGTACATGATTTATATAATCAAGCAGAACTCTGCCTTTAGCTGTTCCCTGTTATATTGAGGCGCAGGACGCAGTCTGCTCTGTAACAGCAGCAGGTGTTCATCAATTTAATATTTACTTTATGTACCTTTGGCGACTAGGTGAGTACAAATGGCTTTTCCTGTCTGTGTATTAAGTTATTTGGAGACCACTGCTAAAGATAAGAAGATGATTTACATCTCTAAGTAGGTAATGGCGGCTCGGTAAATAAACTGGACAGGGTGGATCATGGCATCTGTTGTTGTGCCTGGTGAACGGACAGCTAAGGTTTCGTCACTAGCTGCAGTTACATGGACCAAAAGTAATCTGATTGAACAGCCAGATTAAACAATCAGATGAAAATCACGCCATGTAAACAGCTCCATCTGATTAGAATAGCCCAATCCGATAGAAATTACGATCGGGTTAGAGGAGGTGGTGTAACCCTGTTTTTAACCCGATCGCGTTCCATGTAAACGGCAGGTCGGATTGTCCGCCTGTGAGGAGCTTTACTGCGCATGTCTGTTACGTCACATCACCACGTGATGCTTCCTGCTCTGTGTTCGCGGAAAAGGCGACGGAAAAAACACAGCTGGACTTTACAAGAGACAACACTTGTCAACGTTTTAAAAGAATTTACAATAAGTGGAAAAGCTTGACGGACGTAAGCTGGCAGCACAGACTTGTTGTGTCCGGAGTCAGCAGGTCAGTAGAGCAAATTAAGAACCGCTGGGAAGCAACGAGCGCTTTGTACAAGGAGAAGCTAAACGAGCAGGAGCGGCACGGCTCCAACCAGCTTCACTTATTATGAATTAATGGAGTAATAATCGGAGGTCGACCCTCTCCAAGGAGCACACTGGAGTAGAAGTCGGTTTTACACCGGAGGAAAGTTCACCCGAGACACCGGAAAGCCTGGAGGTAAGTCTTGATAAAATCACGTTAACTCAACGTTCCTTTTTTTATTTTTTTACGAGGCGTACTTTGAGCCAAATGTGCGGCTTTAGTTCAAGTTAATGTTGGGGATTCATGTTAAGTTATCCCATAAGTTTATTCTCTGACTAAAGTTCATGAACACAGTCTGATCATCGAGTTAACCGACACTCTTTATCCTCGTTCCATTTAGTGCATCACGTTAATTTCTGCTCTCATATATACAGATGATGATGATGTAAACAGCACGTCGGAGGAGATTGATGACAGCAGATCTCCACAACCTGAAGACCACAGAGGAGGCTCCAGACAAAAAAAGAGTAATATGCTGCTAAATAAGACCACAATGAGTTCTTGAACTTTCCTCTAGAGCTTGTTGAAAAAATAACGTTCAAAGTCATTGCATATTTATTTATTTATTTGGAGTGCTTTATTTTTTAGAAATGGTAATATTACAGAGTTCCAGCAGAATATGACAGTTAATGTCCTTGAGACAGTTGAGACACAAACATATTTTCATTTCAATTTTGTTTTCCTGTTTTGAGCTTTGTGAAGTCAAAAGCCGTGTGGATAAGTTACAGCATTTGAATACAGAAGCAGGATGATTCTTTGGTATAATACATGACTGAGAGATCCACAAAGAGAAAAACATAAACTTTTTTTCTTTGCTAACTGAAATTATACATTATTTCTAGATCGAAAGCCATCATCTGGTTATGCCAAGCTCCTGGGTGATTGATCAGCCCAACAGAGATCTTTCCTGGACAACATGCAACAGCAGCACGAGAGGAATCTGGAAAGAGAAGAGAGGCTTCTTTCCAGGTTTATGGAAGAAAGTACCCGCTCAACTGAAAGCATTATAGGGCAACTGTTTAATGGTCTTGAGGTCTCCTTTCTCAGTCCTACTCATCAGCTCCACATTTACATGAACAAAGTTAGTCTCGGACCTAGTTGAGACAAGCATGTAACAGCCTGAAAACTACCACTCGTTCTGAGTGTTACTTCAAATACAGCTGGAATTTCTAAACTGCAGCAGCTATAGAATTTCCAAGGTACTCAATATGCTCAGAATGACCAGTACATGTTTCGAAGGGACACAGAAGAGTGTAAAATTTCAAATTTTTATATTTTAAGAAAAACAAAACAAAAAAAAAACATTAGATCAAACAACCTACATACAGTCTGGAATCACCACATATTTAGTATCTTAAACTTTCTGTTGTGGATGTTCCCTGATAATCTTTAAAATATTTAAGAGCTCTAGATACTGCTGTCTGCCAAAGACACAAGGTTTGTTTTGTATTTTCCACTTTAAATGCATATTCTTTTGATAACAGTAGGACTGAAAATAAAAATGTAATATTTGGAAAATGTTCATTTTTCTTTGGATGTGTGGTTATACGTTGACCCACTTATTTTAACCATTTTCTCTTAAAATATAAAAATAGAAATTTTACACTTTTTTTTTTTAACCTCCCAAAGATGTACTGGTCATTTTCAACATATTCAACCCTTGGAAAATCTCTAGCTGCTGCTGTTTAGAAAATACATCTGTATTTGAAGTAACACTTGGGATGAAAAAGGGCGTGACCATTTAGGGCTGTTAGTCCTGGACAGAGATTTTGGCACATATCTCAAGTTGTTCATTGGGGTCATATTAGTCTGGAACAGGTGAGTTAACCTCTCCTAAATGATGTGCACGCATCCCATCTAGGTCCTCTACTAAGTCCACTATTTCATCACGAATCACAGCGAGCCACCTGACCACCTGACACAAGTTCCCACCTGCCACATCGGCACACTCAGAATAATCAAAATAACAGTGGACTACAGCCTACACAACACGTAGAAATTGAATATAAGAAACTGGCCCTGATGTTTAGTTTCTTCAAATTTTTCCTGGAAGTATGTTATTTTGCTGACAAAGACCCACCTTTAGGGTTTGGTTTTATGATCTGACATCACAGTAATGGCAGTTTAAGAAGTAATGCCAAGCTCTGATGGAAGTGAATAAAAGTTTTTAGCACTATATTTTATTTTTAACCAAATTGTTGTGGTGCTGCCAGGTTTTTATTTTATATACGTGTACGGAAGAAAGTTGTATTCAATTTAATAAAAAAAAAAAAAGAGAAAATGTGTTTGTCAGATTTTTTTTTATTATTTTGTTAATGGAGATGACCGTTTCAGAGAGGGACGTGATTGAACATGTACTCCTTCAATGCCATCGTTGTCCTGCTCCCACCGGAACGGCTCTGCATCGAGACTTGTGATCCAGGCTGAGGAGACATGCCATCAATGTGACCAGCGTTCTCCAACCAGTAGCCCCCTCCACCTTGACTTCAAAATCCATGAAGTGTTTTCTACTGTTACACATAGTGAGGTGAGGTTCACATGAACAGATTTCTCCTCTGGGGTCAGATGTGTAGAATTTATGAAGCCTTTCAGCAACCAGTCGAGTGGATCTGCAAGGTCACCAATGATTTGTAGTTGTACGTCTTCGCCCTCAGTGTTTTTTACACGCTAAAACAGAAAATGGTTATGTATTTTAAAATTCTGATGCTTAATGAGTAATTACACTCAACAAAAATATAAACGCAACACTTTTGGTTTTGCTCCCATTTTGTATGAGATGAACTCAAAGATCTAAAACTTTTTCCACATACACAATATCACCATTTCCCTCAAATATTGTTCACAAACCAGTCTAAATCTGTGATAGTGAGCACTTCTCCTTTGCTGAGATAATCCATCCCACCTCACAGGTGTGCCATATCAAGATGCTGATTAGACACCATGATTAGTGCACAGGTGTGCCTTAGACTGTCCACAATAAAAGGCCACTCTGAAAGGTGCAGTTTTTTCACACAGCACAATGCCACAGATGTCGCAAGATTTGAGGGAGCGTGCAATTGGCATGCTGACAGCAGGAATGTCAACCAGAACTGTTGGTCGTGTATTGAATGTTCATTTCTCTACCATAAGCCGTCTCCAAAGGCGTTTCAGAGAATTTGGCAGTACATCCAACCAGCCTCACAATCGCAGACCATGTGTAACCACACCAGCCCAGGACCTCCACATCCAGCATGTTCACCTCCAAGATCGTCTGAGACCAGCCACTCGGGCAGTTGCTGAAACAATCGGTTTGCATAACCAAAGAATTTCTGCACAAACTGTCAGAAACTGTCTCAGGGAAGCTCATCTGCATGCTCATCGTCCTCATCGGGGTCTCGACCTGACTCCAGTTCGTCGTCGTAACCGACTTGAGTGGGCAAATGTGTTATGTTTCGGACGCGGTCGGAGCACCGACCCAGCGTTTGAAGGACCAAGCATAAAATAAGCAGAGCACGGTTCAAAGGATAACAGAATTTAATAAACATAACAGTGAGTGATATTAAACAACTAAACAGTCCGCGGTCTGGTGAGGTGAAAACACGGCGCGCTCTCAGCAGCGCAAACGGTCCGGAGCCACAGCAGTTCGGACCCAGGGACCCCGCCGACACCCCCCAGGTGGCCGCGACAAACCGAGTCTGTGAAGAAAGAAAACATGAGGTGAGTCCAACTCCGCACAGAGAGACACAACTCAAAGGTGCACGCAATCAGCAAACACTTCCTGGCTTAAATCTATACATCAGCTTCTCACCCTGCAGGCACGGAGCAACACAGTTCAAATCTCCACTGCAGCAGAAGCTGATTAGACAATTAGCATAACGTGACAGCTCACTAACACAAGGTGTGAGGGACACCAAATCCACTGTCATTATTTCATAAAAGTCATCAAAACCTAATTACATCAGGAAGTGTGCTGAAGAGCGTGAGACCTCACCCAATCCTCCTTCACAGACTGTGGCGTCAAACCTGGAGCGGTCTCTGTGTCTGTGATGGTGAGATTGTTCTCCTGACATCGATCTCACACGTCTGCTCACAAGGTCGAGTCTCTGGCAATCACACACTGTGCATTCAAGGTTTAAATGCAGCAATCTCTGATTAAGACAAAATACACCACAGCTGTGAGTCCTGATGACCTGCATGTGATAACAAGCCTCAGGTGTTCAGGGTGAGGTCCTGATGCTCAGCCACTCAGTCCTGAATGCATACCACCTGGTGGGAGAAACAGAAAACAAAAACCAAACCAGCCAAACACCCCAGCCCACAACAAAATGCTCACATTCGCTGGCGTTTGGCATGTTGGAGAGGTGTTCTCTTCATGGATGAATCCCTGTTGACACTGTCCAGGGCAGATGGCAGACAGCATGTGTGGCGTCGTGTGGGTGAGCGGTTTTCTGATGTCAATGTTGTGGATTGAGTGGCCCATGGTGGCAGTGGGGTTATGGTATGAGCAGGCGTCTGTTATGGACGAAGAACACAGGTGCATTTTATTTATGGCATTTTGAATGCATAGAGATACCGTGACGAGATCCCGAGACCCATTGTTGTGCCATACATCCAAGAACATTACCTCATGTTGCAGCAGGATAATGCACGGCCCCATGTTGCAAGGATCTGTACACAATTCTTGGAAGCTGAAAATGTCCCAGTTCTTGCATGGCCGGCATACTCACCGGACATGTCACCCATTGAGCATGTTTGGGATGCTCTGGACTGGCGTATACGACAGCGTGTACCAGTTCCTGCCAATATCCAGCAACTTCGCACAGCCATTGAAGAGGAGTGGACCAACATTCCACAGGCCGCAATTGACAACCTGATCAACTCTATGCGAAGGAGATGTGTTGCACTGCATGAGGCAAATGATGGTCACACCAGATACTGACTGGTATCCCCCCCCCCAATAAAACAAAACTGCACCTTTCAGAGTGGCCTTTTATTGTGGACAGTCTAAGGCACACCTGTGCACTAATCATGGTGTCTAATCAGCATCTTGATATGGCACACCTGTGAGGTGGGATGGATTATCTCAGCAAAGGAGAAGTGCTCACTATCACAGATTTAGACTGGTTTGTGAACAATATTTGAGGGAAATGGTGATATTGTGTATGTGGAAAAAGTTCTAGATCTTTGAGTTCATCTCATACAAAATGGGAGCAAAACCAAAAGTGTTGCGTTTATATTTTTGTTGAGTATAGCTTGGCAACAATGGAGCACAGCAGGAATATTGTATGGGTGTGGCATCCAGTAACGTTAAGTACCGTTACGTTGCCTCAACTTGCGTGAAAACTACTTCCTTTCTATGTTGTGTGCTCAATGCCGAAAAAAATTAAACGTTTAATTTTTTGCATCCGTTTTATGTCGCCCTTTGCGTCCCTCACGGTATTGTGCCGTTAGGCTACATCAACTCGGTGCTAGGTTGCAGCAAGTTGGCGTTGTCATGACGCTGCATGAAGCAACTCGAAGCAGGCCCGGTGTGTAATTGGCTTTACAAGAGCACTAAATGCTAAATGGAAGCTTAACTGCCTCACTGGCTTTGTCCCAGTTTAGCAAGTTTACAGTACGCCTGTGTCTGCTTTGACCACTTGGTCTCAGCTGCGTGTTCTGTTTGCAGATGTGTTTTTTGTTTTTTACTGTTTGACATAATTTATTTTTAGTATGGTGTCATAACTATAGGCTACTCCTAAACGCTCTCCTTGACCCAGATGAGAGACAAAGACCCTGTGTGCCAGGAGAGAGCAGAGAGTTACTGTATGAGAGTTACAGGGCCTTCAGACCAACAATGTTTAGACCGTTTCTGTTGGATTATGGTCAGACTCGTCAGATGATTTCATTTATTTAGGGAGATGTGAGATATATACATGAAGTGTTTTAAGAAGCTGATTACTAGAGATGTCACAAGAACTGATACTTCTGTACCAAGTCAATACCAACATTCTGGAATGTGACAATACAATTTTTTTTCTGTTGTTGGTGGTGTCATTGGTACTGTGGGTATGTGTTTTCCACAACTTCAGTTTATGTTAACAATGTGGTTTTTTTTTTCTTTGTTAGCCATGTAGGCTAACACAATGTAATCATAGCATGTAGTACACTCCGAACCATTCTGTGTCCTCTAATCAAACTATAATGTTTGCACTTCATATCCAGTCTTGTCAAACTTGAACAAATTTGGGAGCCTGACATCTGTACAGTGGTTGAAACTTGTATTTGCCGAGCTTGACTGTATCATGAATCAATGCTTCATAGAATCACGCTAGTGTAAACAGTGAAGTCATAGGCAGCTATCCATGATGCAACATTAGCATTGGTAATAAAAATGACAGCTGGCCACAGGAAAAATGTCACAGAGGGATGGGTACCACAACGCAGTATTAAATGGGCCCCGGGGCTAACTGAACAAAGACCAGAGTACCGTTAAACTCTGACGTTAATGGCACTGCTTTCGAGAGTTGAAAATAAATTGGTGCATTTTTGCTGTGCAGAAGAGAGCACTCTCTCTGTCTCTCGCTCAGCATCCATGAGGAGCAGCTCTACACACACACACACACACACCCTACTGCTGTCCACACAGAGATGAGTTGGGTTTAAACTGTGTCTTTTTTAAGTGTCATTTGTTGTAGAAGCTGTGACTTCTGTGCTTCACCCAAAGCTTAATTACTTGAAGTGTTGTACTCAATCTTCTTCTAATGGCTGTTCTCAGTTTGTAGCACAGTACTAATAGAAAACCCCCTCTTCGATTTCAGTTCAATTTATTTCATTTATATAGCGCCAAATCACAACAAAGTTGCCTCAAGGCGCTTCACACATGTAATCTAATCTTACTAACCCCCAGAGCAAGCACACAGGTGACAGTGATCAGGAAAAACTCCCTATGAGAAAGAAACCTCATGCACACCAGACTCAAAGGGTGACCCTCTGCTTGGGCCATGCTACAGACACAAGTTACAAAAATTCATAAAATGAATATACAGGAGATGTTGCCAGTGCACAGGACAGGAGGGTTTCAGAAAACAGACACCATACCCATCCCTGGATGGAGCCGCAGCGTTAAAGAGAGAAAAAAAAACACAATCAGCCAGCAGAAATGCAACAAACACAGTATAATTTGTCAGCATTAAGCAACAAGAAAAACAAAATAAATACTAGGGTGATCGCCGCCTACTAGCCCTAAGCTTCACTGAAAGACCCAGACTTTAGATAAAGTTGAGGCTGCGGCCCGCTCCATTTCCTAATAAAATAAATTTAAAAAAAGCATAGTAGCATACTCTGTCAGTATGCTAACCATAGAAAAGGGAAGTCTGGGCTTGAAAGTCTCTACAAAATCTGACTGTTTTATTGAGGCTGGGAGATCATTCCACAGAACAGGGGCATGATAAGCGAAAGCTCTGTGACCCCGCAGATTTTTTTTATTCACCCTAGGGACACAAAGTAATCCTGCATCCTGAGAATGCAAAGCCCGGGCTGGTATGTAGGGTTTAATTAGATCTGCTAAGTAGGGAGGTGCCTTTCCGTGAACAGTTTTATAGCATGGTAGCACAACCTTAAAATCTGATCTCACTGGGACAGGAAGCCAGTAAAGAGATGCCAAAATGGGTGTAATGTGGTCAAACTTTCTGCTTCCTGTTAAGTCTGGCAGCAGCATTTTGAACCAGTTGGAGACCCCGAATGCTGGACTGCGGTAAACCAGAAAGTACAACATTGCAGTAGTCCAATCTAGAAGAGACAAACGCATGAATCAGGGTCTCAGCATCAGCCATGGACAGGATGGGACAAATCTTAACTATATTTCGCAGGTGGAAGAAAGCAGTCCTTGTAATATCTTTGATGTGGAGGTCAAATGACAACGTAGGATCAAAAATTACCCCAAGGTTACTCACTTTGTCAGTATGATGTATGAAACACAAGCCTAGGCTAAGTGCTAGCTGGTCAAATTGATGCCGATGTCTCACTGGATCAAGAACAATCATTTCAGTCTTATCAAAGTTTAAAAGTAGGAAGTTGCTAGGCATCCAGCTTCTCACTGATGCAAGGTAGTCTTCTAAGGATTTTATGTGGATGGGATTACCAGCAGTTATCGGCATGTATAACTGACTATTGAAGTTGAGATGTTGTATAATGCAAATAAAAACAGAATACAATGATTTGCAAATCCTCTTCAACCTATATTCAATTGAATACACCACAGAGACAAGATAAATGTTCAAACTGATAAACTTTATTGTTTTTGTGCAAATATTTGCTCATTTTGAAATGGATGCCTGCAACATGTTTCAAAAAAGTTGGGCCGGGGCAACAAAAGACTGGGAAAGTCGATCAGTGCTCAAAAAACACCTAATTGGAAACAGGTGAGTGTCATGATTGGGTATAAAAGGAGCATCCCCAAAAGTCTCAGCCATTCACTAGCAAAGATGGGGCGAGGATCACCATTTTGTGAACAACTGCGTGAAAAAATAGTCCAACAGTTTAAGAACAATGTTTCTCAATGTTCAATTGCAAGGAATTTAGGAATTCCATCATCTACAATCCATATTATAATCAGAAGATTCAAAGAATCTGGAGAACTTTCTACACATAAGCAGCAAGGCTGAAAACCAACATTGAATCGATCCCTCAGGCGGCACTGCATTAAAAGCTGACATTGTGTAAAGGATCTTACCGCGTGGGCTCAGGAACACTTCAGAAAACCACTGTCAGTTAACACAGTTCGTCGCTACATCTACAAGTGCAAGTTAAAACTCTACCATGCAAAGCGAAAGCCATACATCAACATCCAAAAACATCACGGCCTTCACTGGGTCCGAGCTCATTTGAAATGGACAGACACAAAGTGGAAAAGTGTGCTGTGATCTGATGAGTCCACATTTCAAATTGTTTTTGGAAATCATGGACGGTGTGTCCCCCAGACAAAAGAGGAAAAAGACCATCCAGATTGTTACCAGTTCAAAGTTCAAACGCCAGCATCTGTTATGGTATGGGGGTGTGTTAGTGCCCATGGCGTAGGCAACTTACACATCTGTGATGGCACCATCAGTGCTGAAAGGTACATCCAGGTTTTGGAGGAACACATGCTGCCATCCAAGCAATGTCTGTTTCAGGGACGTCCCTGCTTATTTCAGTAAGACAATGCCAAGCCACATTCTGCACGTGTTGCAGCTAGGGCTGTCACGATTAGGAATTTCTGAAGACAATTGTCAGACAAATAATTGCAATTGACGAATATATTGTCTATTTTTTATTTTTTCCCTTCTTTACATTCTACTATCATAGTATAATTAGCTTTAATTATACACATTATATGCTGTACTGAACACTTTAATGAATAAGAGCAATTTAATGATGTTTGATCATCATGTTGTTGAACATGAACATCAAGAAACTCACATTCGCCAAGAGCCACTTGACGGGATGCACAAGCTGCTGTTGCACCACTGGTGTGGTCTTTCCAAGTTTGGTGTATTGTTGTGGGTGGTGGGTCTGTAGATGTTGTTTGACCGGCACTTTTTGACGGCAAAGTTTACATATCGCTTCCTCCACTTTACTGGGGTCTCCCTTATCATTAGGCTTAAAACCAAAATGCATCCACAGCAGTGCCGTGGTACGTGGCTTTTGAACCAGAACCTCCTCACCCTCCATGTTATTATCCTAGCCTTGCTAACCATCCGACCAAGACAAGAGGGAAACAGAGTGAGTGAGCAGCGATGCTGCGTGTGGCTGCTGCTGCAGCACAATGACGTCAGATTTGGAGTCGTTCTACGCAACTTTGGGGATAAAATTAATAATTCACGGTAATTAAGAATATGAAAAATATTTGCGATTGGTGAATATTGTAATAATTGTGACTGCCTAGTTCCAACAGCGTGGCTTTGTAGTAAAAGAGTGCGGGTACTAGACTGGCCTGCCTGCAGTCCAGACCTGTCGCCCATTGAAAATGTGTGACGCATTATGAAGCGCAAAATACAACAATGGAGACCACGGACTGTTGAACAACTGAAATCATACATCAAGCAAAAATGTGAAAGAATTCCACCTACAAAACTTCAGCAGTGAGTGTCCTCAGTTCCCAAACGCTTATTGAATGTTGTTAGGAAAGGTGATGTAACACAGTGGTAAACATACCACTGTCCCACCTTTTTTGAAACGTGTTGCAGGCATCCATTTCAAAATGAGCAAATATTTGTATAAAAACAATAAAGTTTATCAGTTTGAACATTAAGTATCTTGTCTTTGTGGTGTATTCAGTTGAATGTAGGTTGAAGAGGATTTGCAAATCATTGTATTCTGTTTTTTTCTTTACATTTTACACAACGTCCCAGCTTCATTAGAATTGGGGTTGTATGTTGAACAGTATAACAGTATTATATAAAACAACTCTAAATCAACTGACACTTAACAACTACAGATTTTTCTTTATTGTATGTGTAGATCATATCATTAAAAGTGTGTGTATTCACTAAATACTCTTGGTGAATGTTCAGTTAAATAAACTTTAAGACAGTCTATTTTTTGTTATATAAACAACACCTTTTTACCTCTTTGACCTCTGTTTTTTTTTTTTTTTTTTTTTTTTACTTTTTCTTTTTCCCTGTGTCGGTGGCCAGGTGGTTAGTGCACTTTTCAGTGCAGAAGGTTCCCAGTTCAACCCTCACCCCTGCCACATTTCTTCATGTAATGTTGAGTCCGCAATGATGAGTTGCATCGAGAAGGGAGGAAAAGTTGTGCCAAATCAACATGCAGATCCTCACTGGATCTGCTGTGATGATCCTGAGTGAAAAAACAAGGGAGCAGCCAAAGGGACTTATGTATAGAATTTGGTATCAAGCATCATATAATTTCACTGGACACCACGTTAACAAGCACAAGTTAATGGGCTAGCTTCCTGCTGTGGCTGAACAAACGAAAACATCATTAGAAGTGCCTGGATGCATGAACCACTTTAGTGCAGGGCTAAACAAAAAGTGCATATTTACCTTGCGGAACATAAACAAACTTTTTAAAATGACCGCTTATACAGTTAGCCTTACCTTAGCCTAGTCATCCTCCTGTGCTCTCCTAATCATCATTCAGACCAATATACAGAAGCAGTGTTCAGTTGTCATGTATGTAGATGGTAATGCAGTATATTTTTGATTTGTAAGTTGCTTTAAAATACAAGTTACAGGACCAGTCAAGCAAGTAAAAAACAAAAATGCCTGACTTATATTCCAGACAATACAGTAGATACTTTAGGAAACACAAATGGCTAACAGAATACATGTAGTTTCTGAATACAGTCTGCTTTAATCATTTTCAATTTTCCTTGTGGCAAATCAGGTGTTGTCTTTCAGTCAATATGACTGTGTGTGTGTGTGTGTGTGTGTGTGTGTGGTATGTTAAATTTAGTTCAATATAAAACATTGTTGGTGTTTAACTTTGCTGAGCTGGTGCAGACTACATTCCAGACCATTTATGAACATCTGCAGCATGAGGCCAACTGCCTCCTTTTTTTTTGTGTTTTTTTGTGTTTTTTTTTTACTTTGCGCACTTCACTTTCATGTCTTCTTTTCTTGTCTATAAGAAAATTCCTTCAACCTGAGCACACTGAGGTTCATCATCTTGTTAAGACAATGGAATTCCTTTAATATACAATTACTAGAACATACTTGTCAAGTAAATGAGACACTATATCTCATTAAGCATCAAAGCAGTGTCATTATTGATGAAATAATAAATGTCAAGTTCCACAGGTTCCTCTTTCTGCTTATCTGGTCATAGCAACAGAACCCAGCATGTTCACTGTCAATTTTACCCAGAGGGAACAGCCCTTTTGCAACTATTACACCCTGTACTGCTATATTTGTCAGCCACGTCCTCCACAGATGACCCTCAAACTCTGGTTTCCTGTTGATGTATTCAGGACTCTCTCTCTCTCTCTCTCTGTCTCTGTACTCTTTGTTGGTTTCCCCACTGTCCTTATTCCTGTGGAATTTTGGAACACATTGCTTTTCTTTCTCATGTTTTTACCCGTATCATCGATGGCAGAACAGCTCTAGGAAATGCTTAACTACCTGTGTGTCTTTGTATGTGTGTACTTGTGTCCATATGGTCCGTGTGTGCAATATCTTGAGAAAGACTTCTTGTAACAAAGTGATAACTGGGACACAAGGTCATTTCAAGACCTCGAGCAAGATTGACGTCACATTTTTGGTTCTAATTGTGGCCGCATTGACTATGTGGTTTCCACTTGAAATGGGCCGTTGTTCATGAGGTTTCTCATTCATTAGGTGTTGAAGTTCGCATCATTCTTCACTTTTGTTTTTGAAGCTGTCTTTTCACACTTGTCTGAATATGGTCCTAGGATGATTATAATCCTCAAATTGACACTTAGCATGGCCTGCTTTCTAGTTTTGTGGTATATCACAGTTTGAAAATCTCAGTTTTTGGAACTGCTGACTAGAATGTCCCCAGAACATTCCTGGGGGCATTCTACAGCATTGTCAGGGAGTTTTGTGTAGCTAAAGGAGTATATCATTAAGAATTCATAAAACCACTTATGGCCTTCTTTATGCCAGTAGCACCACTCAGCATCAAAAGTGTATCACATGGGATGACCCGATGTAACTCTGAGCTGATACGGTAGGAAATCTGTTTGTAAATGCTTTGTTCAGATTGTGTCAGTTCAAAACGACAGATTCACAGTGTTACAAGGAAACAAGATATCCAGATACACTTTGTGAAGTTCTTGTAGCTTGGAGTTTCCTCCTTTTCCAGCTTAGCCATCATTTGCTTGTAATGTCCACACCTTGTTTATCTTTATTGTTGTTGTCACAGTTTATCTTGGTGGCAAGTGACAAACGTTGCCAGTAGTAGTGTACAGAGCACACAACTGCTCTTGTGGTTGTGTAGAAGCAGCTGAGTGGTTGTCAAGGAGCCGTGACGTCATCACTTCAGAGCGCTGTACTGTGAAATCACCTTACTTTGGCAGAAGGTTATCATGCTGGAAAAATCTCATACCAACCCATGTCTAATTTAAAATAAGATTTTTTTTTTTTTAAATATGCTTTAATACACGTTCATAGAATTTTCCTTGAAAGTGTACTCGCATGAAAGTGTTCATGATTAATCTTCTTTATTGCCAGGTGAGTTTAAAAAATTATTGGTATTGAGTATGCTTTGGCCAAAGATGGCTGAAGTTTACTGAGCCGGGCCCAGAACTTGCCGTTTGTTGTCATTGATAACCACACAGTTGCTCCGTCTCACTCACACACAGTATGCATGTTTATCACACTACTAGCATGCAGTACACTGACTGTATTCAACATGGAAAGAAGATTTTTTTTTTAAATGGCTAATATTTTCAGTTCCTCACTTGGTATACAGGTGCTGTATGTGTCATTTTTCAGGTTTGAAGTGATGTGTGGGTGATTCTTAGACTACGGGCACTTATTATGTCCTTTGATCATATTGTATGAAAAACAGAAAAAAGGGGAAATTTCACACTTTTATAGTTATCTTTACAATGAAAGTGTGTTAAGAAATTTGTTCTAGTAGTCTATGATGATGACTTTTTCAAACTCAGCCACATGGGGTGTGCAGCCAGTACATTCTGAGTGCCGGTCCCAAGCCCGGATAAATGAGGAGGGTTGCGTCAGGAAGGGCATCCGGCGTAAAACAAGCCAACCCAACTATGCAGACTCAGAATCGAATTCCCATACCGGATCGGTCGCGGCCCGGGTTAACAACATCCGCCACCGGTGCTATTGCCCAACAGGGTGCTGGTGGAAATTGGGCTACTGCTGGGCGAAGATGACGACGAAGAAGAGGAGGAAAACGTTGCCACGAACAGCGGGAGAAGAAGAAAACTAGAAGGGTGGAAATGAGAGTGGGGACTTTGAATGTTGGCAGTATGACTGGTAAAGGGAGAGAGCTGGCTGATATGATGGAGAGGAGAAAGGTAGGCATATTGTGTGTGCAAGAGACCAAGTGGAAGGGAAGTAAGAGCAGGAGCATCGGCGGTGGGTACAAGTTGTTGTACTATGGTGAGGACAGGAAGAGAAATGGTGTTGGGGTCATTTTAAAGGAAGAGTATGTTAAAAGTGTGTTGGAGGTTAAGTGAGTGTCTGACAGGGTGATGAGTGTGAAGTTGGAAATTGAAGGGGTGATGATGAATATCATCAGTGCATATGCCCCACAGGTAGGTTGTAAGATGAAGGAGAAAGAAGATTTCTGGAGTGTGTTAGATGAGGTGGTGGAGAGTGTGCCCAAGCATGAAAGAGTGGTGATAGGAGCAGACTTCAATGGGCATGTTGGTGAAGGGAACAGAGGTGATGAGGAAGTAATGGGTAGATATGGTATCAAGGATAGGAATGGGGAAGGACAGATGGTAGTTGATTTTGCAAAAACGATTGAAATGGCTGTGGTGAATACCTACTTTAAGAAAAGGGAGGAGCACAGGGTAACATATAAGAGTGGAGGAAGGTGCACACAGGTGGACTACATTCTTTATAGGAGATGCAAGCTAAAAGAAATCACAGACTGTAAGGTGGTAGCAGGAGAGAGTGTCACTAGACAGCATAGGATGGTTGTTTGTAGGATGATTTTAGAGGTAAAGAAGAAGAAGAGTGAGAGCTCAACAAAGGATCAGATGGTGGAAGCTGAAGGAGGAAGACTGTTGTGTGAAATTTAGCGAGCAGGTGAGAGAAGCACTAGTTGGAGGGGAAGCAATTTTGGACAACTGGAAAAGTACTGCAGATGTGGTGAGGGAGACAGCTAGGGCAGTACTGGGTATGACATCTGGACAGTGGAAGGAAGACAAGGAGACTTGGTGGTGGAATGAAGAGGTCCAGGAAAGCATAAGGAGAAAGAGGTTGGCAAAAAAGTTTTGGGATAGTCAGAGAGATGAAGAAAGTAGACAGGAGTACAAGGAGATGCGGCATAAGGCGAGAAGAGAAGTGGCAAAAGCAAAGGAAAAGGCATATTGCGAGCTGTACAAGAAATTGAATAGTAAGGAAGGAGAAAAGGACTTGTATCGATTGGCCAGACAAAGGGACAGAGCTGGAAAGGATGTGCAGCAGGTTAGGGTGGTAAAAGATGCACATGGTAATGTGCTGACAAGTGAGGAGTGTGTGCTGAGAAGGTGGAGGGAATATTTTGAAGAGTTGATGAATAAAGAAAATGAGAGTAAATCAGGAAGTAAAAGAGATTAGCAAGGAAGAAGTGAGGGCTGCTATGAAGAGGATGAAGAGTGGAAAGGCAGTTGGTCCAGATGACATTCCAATGGAGGCATGGAAATGTCTAGGAGAGATGGCAGTAGAGTTTCTAACCAGATTGTTTAATAAAATCTTGGAAAGTGAGAGGATGCCTGAAGAGTGGAGACGAAGTGTGCTGGTTCCTATTTTCAAGAACAAGGGTGATGTGCAGAGCTGCAGTAACTACAGAGGCATAAAGCTGATCAGCCACAGCATGAAGTTATGGGAAAGAGTAGTAGAAGCTAGGCTTAGAAAACAGGTGAAGATCTGTGAGCAGCAGTATGGTTTAATGCCGAGAAAGAGCACTACAGATGCAATGTTTTCTCTGAGAATACTGTTGGAAAAGTACAGAGAAGGACAGAAAGAGTTACATTGTGTGTTTGTGGACTTAGAAAAAGCTTATGATAGAGTGCCAAGAGAAGAGTTGTGGCATTGTATGAGGCAGTCTGGAGTGGCAGAGAAGTACGTTATGGTAGTGCAGGACATGTACAAGAATAGTGTGACAGCGGTGAGATGCGCAGTCGGAATGACAGACTCATTCAAGGTGGAGGTGGGATTACACCAAGGATCAGCTCTGAGTCCTTTCTTGTTTGCAGTGGTGATGGACAGGTTGACAGATGAGATCAGACAGGAGTCCCCATGGACTATGATGTTTGCAGATGACATTGTGATCTGTAGTGAGAGTAGAGAGCAAGTTGAGTCTAGTCTGGAGAAGTGGAGATATGCTTTGGAGAGAAGGGGAATGAAAGTCAGTAGAAGCAAGACTGAGTACATGTGTGTGAATGAGAGGGAGCCCAGTGGAATAGTGCAGTTACAAGGAGTAGAAGTGGTGAAAGTAGATGAGTTTAAATATTTGGGGTCAACTGTTCAAAGTAATAGAGAGTGTGGTAGAGAGGTGAAGAAGAGAGTGCAGGCAGGGTGGAGTGGGTGGAGAAAGGTGGCAGGAGTGATTTGTGACCGAAGAATATCAGCAAGAGTGAAGGGGAAAGTTTACAAAACAGTAGTGAGACCAGCTATGTTGTATGGTTTAGAGACAGTGGCACTAACAAAAAGACAGGAGGCAGAGCTGGAGGTGGCAGAGCTGAAGATGTTGAGATTCTCTTTGGGAGTGACAAGAATGGACAAGATTAGGAATGAACATATCAGAGGGACAGCTCAGGTGGGACAGTTTGGAGACAAAGTCAGAGAGGCGAGATTGAGATTGGTTTGGACATGTGCAGAGGAGGGACCCAGGGTATATAGGGAGAAGGATGCTGAGGATGGAGCCACCAGGCAGGAGGAGAAGAGGGAGACCAAGGAGGAGGTTGGTGTGACAGAGGAAGATACAGAGGACAGGGTGAGATGGAAACTATTGTTCTGCTGTGGCGACCCCTAACGGGAACAGCCGAAAGACAAAGAAGAAGAAGTAGTCTATGATGACTTTTTCACCTTTTTTCAGCATCATTATATGCAAATATTGCCGTTTTGTGCTTGTCCCACACCCAGACTTTTGATCTTCAATGATACAAATGAATGGTAAAGAAACGTTTTTTTCTAATGTTTTAAAATATCTCTGAATAAAATATCAGTAAAATAATCAAAACATAATTGGGGTATTCAATGTCCTACAACTGATTTTTTTTAAACAAAATGTAGTTGTCCCACACTATTGCTGTAATTTCCACCACAACACTGTAATGTCCCTAAACAGTTTGTATGAAAGATTGTTTGGGTAGTTTCTATGGAGATAAACAGTGACATCAGAGCACATGTATATAGCACCAAATCACAACAAACAGTTGCCCCGAGGCGCTTTATATTGTAAGGCAATGATGTGGTGGAAATTACATTTACAAGGCCAATAGTGCCCGTAGTTAAAGAATCACCCGTGTACCTGTTTCGAAGAAAAAATCAAATAAAATTAACCTCACCACTTTTTTCTGATGTCAAAGATAATAAGCTAATTTTTTTTTTATGGGGCCTGACGGTGGTGATGTATTTCTTGGCACATTTGTACAACCACTGTAAATCCAGACCAGGTCAGAAAGCCTTCAGATGTTAACTTCTTTTTTTTTTCTTCGACACTGAGTGGTGAGGTGAAGCTGACTGCCTTCATAGCATGTGAGATCATATGAGAGCACCAGTAGACAAGTCTGACATTATACATTTTTCACCGTTGTTATACTGTGTGAATTGGTGGAAGAAAATTATGAGAATAATGTTAAACACAGGCCAGCTAGGAAAAATAAATAAATATAATAAAATGCAGCAGCACACCTGATAAAATAATGCACAAGACTGTCTGAGTGCATTTAAGTTGCCAATTTTGTCAGACACTTTCCCTTTTCTTGATAAAGATGAGGCTTTTCTGCTATTTTTCATCCAGCTGAATAGATGAAGCATGCAGCCACTCTTATGTTTGAGGACAGTAGTCTCACAGCTTTTTATCTATGTTCCTGGTGTTGGGATTGGCCCATATGGTTTCTCAGCATAGAGCAGTGGGAGACATACGTGGGCAATATGTGACAAGGCTCCTAGTTTCCCTTCATGCTGTTTCTATGTTTACATGACACATAAATACACTGCGGACAGCCTGGAATGAGAGCCGGCAGAGAAGCCACTTTCAGATTCAGACATACGTCTGAGGAGTTGTTGAATCATATTTAGTCAGTGCTGTACACATCAAAGCTGAGATCAGCAGCTGCAGCTGACAAGGTGACATCAGACCTGACCGGCACAATAGGCCTCATTACAGTGGCGGCTCCTGAAAATTTTCTCAGGAGGGGCAGTTTTTCTGCTAATGATTAAGGCATTCAGTAAATACATTAAGCAAGGCAATCGTATCAATTTGTTGTTAGCTGGTTAACTCATACAGCAATACCTCCACAAGATGGCAGCATACAACAGAAAGTTTTCCCCTTTAGCTACATAAATACAGGTGGAAAGCTATGGAAGGTGACCCCACAATAAATTAACATACTTAGTCACACTGAGTACAACTGGGAATTAAGGACCTCGCCCAAGGGCCCCGAGTGATTTTCAGATGGAAAAGCACTGTATAGAGTTGTGTGTGTGTGTGTGTGTGTGTGTGTGTGTGTGTGTGTGTGTGTGTGTGTGTGTGTGTGTGTGTGTGTGTGTGTGTGTGTGTGATATTATGAGGCAAAATGAGAGGATCTAGGTTATTTCTGTTATATATGTCACAGAGGTGTCAAACAAGCTGTGACATACATTCATCTTAAATTAGGAGAACATCTGTGAAGTCACTCATAGAATTGTGGGACTTTGGAGATGTTATGTAAAAGATGATTTTGCAAATCTGGGTGAGAGTGTCATGAATCAAACATTTTTAAACTGGTTTAAGCTTGTCGGAGCTCTGTGAAGCTTTTAATTAACTATTGTTAAAGGTGATAGAGAGAGGTTGAATGGGGCATTAATCTTTGTTCTGTGATGTGATATGTAGCCCAAAAAAAATTGGTTGGGTCTGTAATGGCTCAGAACCTTCCTAAAAGGCTCTCTGAAACAGCTATGTTACTATGCTGGGTTTAGAATGCCTCGTTTGCTTTTAATGGCGTCATTTTGGAGCTTATTTGGCAACCTCATTATGAAATGCACGTAGGTGTTGGCGCTGATCGGTTGCCGTTGTTTGATTGGCTGCCCTTGCTCTCACTGAAAATGCCGCTAAGAGGATTAGGAAAGTCTCCGGTTCAACTCAGAACAGAATGAAAATGATCGCTGATTCGCTCATTTCGCTGTCAATCAAAAATGGATTCAGCCTCAGACAGATCATCCAATCATCATGCAGAAGCTGGGCGTCCGGGCCGGCCGAGGCCAGCCCACTGCCCCATAGACCCCCAGACACGCAGAGCCTCTGGTGGGCGGGACAAAGCCCAGCATTTATCCAATGACTCGTCTTGTTTTGCTGCACTTGTGTCGCTATTGAAGTCTGTGGACGACGGTTTAAAGCACTGTGAAGCTGCGGGTTTGAGTGAGAGGAAATCCGTGTCATTACCAGTGATAAGAAGCTGATTCTGAACAAAAGTTGAACGCATTGTAGCGAAAACGAGATGACAGTAATCTTCACTAACTTATTTAACAGATCACGCGTTTCAACATTGCTGTTGAGTGATAAATCTTGTTCCTCGCCCACCAACATGAAGTCAGCCAGAGGCTGACTGTGACATAAAGTCCAGTCACAAAATAATAATGATAATAAAAAAAACGATCCAAAATAAATTTAAAAACAAATTTATAACAAAAGAAAATGTGATACTTACAGGCTGTACTGATTGCTGGGGTTGATTTTGTCGCAAAGTCGGAACTGACCCTCTACTGAGTATTAAATGCCGACTGAAGCCAGCTCGAAATTGTGCAAGGTTTGTGAAACAGTCCTCCATGAAATGCGCAGAGCAAAGAAATAGTCAGTGGTTGTATTTCCTGGGGATGCGGTTAAAAATGAATAAAAGCCATTGATCGCGTACATTGCTTTCTGTGGGAAGAATATGTAAAGATCGTAGTCCGCTATGACAGCCTGGGAAGGCATACCTGTAGCTCGCCAGTGCTCCTCTTCCAGTGGTAGGAATGGATGGGCACAACCTTATGAATAATTAATTTCGAAGGGGCGTGTGTGAAAGGGGGTGGGTGTGGGTGTGTGTGTTGGGGGGGCTATTGGTGAAAAAGTGGCGTAACTTTTCTCTCAAAAATGGATTGGCCTGTTTTCTAGGGGCAATTCAAAAAAGGAGAAATACTTGAAATAGAGGTTCTGAAACTTGCTGGCACTTCGTGTGTATTCCCCACAGCGGGGAGACTCTGAACTAACAAAACAAAAACATGAAAAAGATGATTTTGATTCTCTATCCCCTTTAAAACCAAACGCGTTAAGCCCGTTTCACACGGGGGCTGCTTCAAGTTGCTTCCTGTGGCGTCATGACGACACAGGAATGTCTGCATCAGGTGTACGCAGCAGGGGGTCAGAGAGGAGGTGAGAACGCAGCCTGCAGGTTCTCTGCACAGAGGAATCAGAGTACACAGTTTGGCTGCAGACAGACTGTGCACTCTGATTTCTCTTCTAGTTTATATTTGTTCTTGTGCTGAGCTGCAGGTCTGCGCTCTAAGTTCTGTTATAGTTTATCTTTCTTCCTTTGACCGCGAGCTGCGTGCGCACGTGCGCGTGTGCGAACAAACCATCCGTGAGTACTTGATGTGGACATGTCTCTGGCAATCAGTCTGTGAGCAGGACTTTCATGGACTTTATTTAAACACATTTGTGAGAGAAGAACAAGGAGCTGCAGCTGCAATCAGCAGCATTTTTTTTTCTGTGCTCTTTTTGAGCATGTAGTTTCACTGCATTGTGTACACGGTATAAAAACAATCCTGCCTGATTTATACTGCGGTGCGGGATCAATGGAACACAACAGGAATCATAAATTGGCGTTGGGTAACGTTGTATTGTGAGTGTGTGGCTTCCAGTCACATCGAGTAACGTTGCTTTGCTCTGACTTGCACTGAAACCACTTAATTTCTGCGTCGAGCACAGGACGCAAAAAAAGAAAAAATTTTTTAAACATGTTTAATTTTTGCCATCCGAATTGCTTCGTCCTTTGCACCCCTCACGCTGTTGTGGTTTCGAGCTGCATCGTCGCGGCGTGGTCATGACCACGCCCGATGCAGCTCGAAGCAGCCCCGGTGTGAAAGGGGCTTTAGTAAATGAACAGACTCTCACATTTGAGATAAAACAATGACAGTTATTAAAGCAAGTTAATAACTTTGGTATGAAAAGTATTTAATGTGTACTTTACCTAGGAATGGGACCAATCCAATCCCGGATCGGTATCAGGTTCCAATACCGACATAATTCACGTATCGGAAAATACCAATCCAACCCGCAGCATTATGCAACCGGAGAAGAGCCACTGTGAATCCTCTCAACTGCTGTTGTTTGCTCTCTGCTTGTTTGCTGCTGAGTGGGAGGAGGAGAGGGAGGTTTTTGAACCTGTGCTGTTTGAGAGAGCTCTCTTCCACAGTGTTCTTGCTGTGATAACGGCAAATTTCTGCTCGGCTCTCTGGTTCGAATTGTCTGTTCGGCGAGCACGGATTTTCCAAAAAATTAACTGAATTGTTGGTGAAAATGTGTGCTAAAAAGTTAACTGCTTTACTGTCCTGAAATGGTAAAACACCAGCTCAGCGTGCAGCTGAGGAGGACAGCAAACAGAGATTCTGTCCGCTGAAAGGGGAAAGTCTCCATTAAAATCCTGTGCGTGAACGTCGGTAATGATACATTTATTTTACAGTTGAAAGGCTTCGTGTTTCCAAAAAGTTCAAAGTTTGCACTGCACGAAAACCGTTGTTGCGAGAGGTAGAAAAAGAGACTGAGGGAGAGAGAAAGTGAGCGAGAGAGATGAGAGAGAGAGAGATACATCTTCTGGCAAATTGTAGCTGAAGTTTCAGGTCTCCTTTTTAAGATAAACCTCATGAAAAAATCAACAATAATGATAATAATAATATTAAAACAGAGCTCTGGTATCGGATCTGAAAAGTATCGGTATTTGCAGATATCCAAATTCAGCTATCAGATCGGAAGTGAAAAATTGTGGATTGGTGCATCCCTAACTTTACCTGCATGTCTCATTCAGCAGGAGGAAACATTAATGAAGCTGTTAACCACATAAACTAACCCGTGTGCTGTGACTACGCTGATCACATGATTTTCTTGCCAAAAAAATTAAATACTGTACTTTTCTAACCGTGCAAAAAAGTGTCCAAAGGCACAGACATCTAACCCAGCTATTGCTGTCAAAAACCCTTTATCTACAGACCAAGTCAGTGACATCTAAACAAAACGGAGCAAAGTGCAATTAATGATGATTAAAAAAAATAATTGAATGGGTTATAGGTGCTGTAATTAATTCATGTAAATTGACATTTTATTTTGTCAGCCATAATAACATAATAAAATAAATGACAATAATAACAAATAGTTTGTGTGACGTTAACGCACTCACTGGCAGAAACATCCAGTGTAGTGAAAAACACACCACCCGTCTTGTCGGTAAATCCACGTATTAAGCTCAGAGCTTCTCAGGGGTTTTGAACACAGCATTGATGGACACCACAGCCTGCAGTTTTCACAGTTGCTCATGATGTAAAGACATAACGTGCTGTGCCCAACCGGAAAACAAAAAGATTGCGTTGAAAGCTGTTTTGTGAAAAAAATTGATTTTTACAGGAGAGTTTGGAAGAGATGTGTAGAGCGATTGTCAACCTGACTAAAATCGTGCCAGAATGGGCGGAACCTGACTGGACAGTGACATTCAGAGGCAGATCACACAGTCTGGAACACTGATAACCACTGTAACTGGGGCAGACTTGGACAGAAAAAAAAAATCCCTCCTTTTCCCGTTTGGCAGTTGCCCTTATGAACAAGCCATCCTTACCTCAGTGTAGCATGTTTCTGGGATCAGGGATGTGCACGGGCCTTATTTTGGAAGCACACCGGCAACTGACGTGGGTTTTTGGTGAACACTGTGGCACTCTCTGGAGTCTGAGCTGGTTATCATGCCCCATCTTATTGACACCAGGTCGTCTGGACAGCAGCTTCATACTGTACGTTTGTGTGACGGAGAGGCTTTTCTACACTGGGATGCGCTCTAATGCAACAACATGAATTTCTCCCCACTGGCCTTTTTCCCTCTCAAGTTTTTGGACAAGAATAGGGTGCGATACAGAGATGGGAGAAGGGAGCGCTGTGATTTATCAGATATTTTCAGTCTTCCCTCTGGCGGTGTTCTAGACTTCCACTCTGAAGCCAGTGAAAGGACTCTTGCAGAGTTTTTTCTTTCTTTCTTTCCTAGTAATCATGTTCCCACATGGATTTGCTGGCACAGTTAAGGTAACCAGATCAAAGGAGATTTCATGGAGCCCACTAAGGGGTAACATGACCGCCATACAGTATATGGCACCAGAAAACTGCAGTACCTGCCTATTTATCTATCTGTCTGTCTGTCTGTCTTGTCTATATTTATTGTCCTTGATGTTACCTAGGTTCCAAAAGCACAAGTGAGACCATGCACCACTGTAGAATTATCCCAGACATTTATAATTTTAACATGGATAATGTCCTGTAACTTCTCATGTCTTGAGCTTGTGGTGTAATTGTGTGTCACTGGCTATATCTATGTACGTTTCTTCAAATTAGGCTGTCTTTTTCCTCTAATTCCCTTTCTGTTCCACTCTTTTTTTGCATCTTCTGTCCACACGCCCTCTGTTGTCTGTGTGCATTGTGCTGCGCTGGCTGTTGTCACTTTGTGATTGTATTTGAGCGTGGTGGTTTTTGTGTAAGTAGGCCTCAAAGCACTTGGTTTTTCTTTGGGCCCTGCTGACTCCATTAGTTGTTTTTCTGCTGAAGGGACTAGATCCTGTATGCTGCACTGTCAGACTTCCAGGGACGAGTACCAGAGCAACAAACAAATTCAGTTTGCGTTTCCACTGGCCAACATGACCCTGGGCTCTGTGGAACAGGACTAGCACAGCTGGGTCTCTGCACCATTTATAGTTCCGTTCTGCTTGTGTATCCTCCGTTCTAATGCTGATCACTGCAGGCAAACAGTGCTGATAACAATTACTGGAACCCCTGATTTTCAAGTACACAGTAGCAATATCTTCAGAAATAAATGCAAAAGAACAAATTGCTTAGATTCAGACTATTTGTTACAAAATGGTGTGTATAATTCCTAATATCCATATAACATAAATTAACTAATGAACAGTAGTTTTAAGGCATAAAAGGGGATGATTGTTGTAATTTCTTCTTAACAGTGAAGATTAGACAGCTCTCAGAGAGCAGCAGAAATGTTAAGTGCACTTGTTTCCAGTGCAGAATGTTCCTGGTTCAAAGCCACCACTACCCATTTTCCACATAATGTGGAGCTGCGTGCAGAAGAATGTGTGTCAAATCAAGATCCGGATCCATCTCTGATCTACTGTGGTGACCCCGAGTGAAACAAGGGAGAAGCCGAAGAACTTGCTGTTTAATATTTTGATTATACAAAATTGGTTCTTTTTCATTTACTAATGAAGGTATTTGGACTGATGTACTTGAAAATTAGAGGTGGTGTTAATTTATAATTTTGACCAGTCCTGTATCTACTTTTTCTCATGTGAACATTTTTTAGAAAACACACACACAAATATAAAACCTGGTCTGAAAAAAAAAATGAGGTGGGCTTCATAGATAATTGGCAAAGCTTCTGGGGAAAACCTGGTCTTGTTAGGAGAGACGGCATCCATCCCACTTTGGATGGAGCAGCTCTCATTTCTAGAAATCTGGCCAATTTTCTTAAATCCTCCAAACCGTGACTATCCAGGGTTGGGACCAGGAAGCAGAGTTGTAGTCTTACACACCTCTCTGCTGCTTCTCTCCCCCTGCCATCCCCTCATTACCCCATCCCCGTAGAGACGGTGCCTGCTCCCAGACCACCAACAACCAGCAAAAATCTATTTAAGCATAAAAATTCAAAAAGAAAAAATAATATAGCACCTTCAACTGCACCACAGACTAAAACAGTTAAATGTGGTCTATTAAACATTAGGTCTCTCTCTTCTAAGTCCCTGTTGGTAAATGATATAATAATTGATCAACATATTGATTTATTCTGCCTAACAGAAACCTGGTTACAGCAGGATGAATATGTTAGTTTAAATGAGTCAACACCCCCGAGTCACACTAACTGTCAGAATGCTCGTAGCACGGGCCGAGGAGGAGGATTAGCAGCAATCTTCCATTCCAGCTTATTAATTAATCAAAAACCCAGACAGAGCTTTAATTCATTTGAAAGCTTGTCTCTTAGTCTTGTCCATCCAAATTGGAAGTCCCAAAAACCAGTTTTATTTGTTATTATCTATCGTCCACCTGGTCGTTACTGTGAGTTTCTCTGTGAATTTTCAGACCTTTTGTCTGACTTTGTGCTTAGCTCAGATAAGATAATTATAGTGGGCGATTTTAACATCCACACAGATGCTGAGAATGACAGCCTCAACACTGCATTTAATCTATTATTAGACTCTATTGGCTTTGCTCAAAAAGTAAATGAGTCCACCCACCACTTTAATCATATCTTAGATCTTGTTCTGACTTATGGTATGGAAATAGAAGACTTAACAGTATTCCCTGAAAACTCCCTTCTGTCTGATCATTTCTTAATAACATTTACATTTACTCTGATGGACTACCCAGCAGTGGGGAATAAGTTTCATTACACTAGAAGTTTTTCAGAAAGCGCTGTAACTAGGTTTAAGGATATGATTCCTTCTTTATGTTCTCTAATGCCATATACCAACACAGTGCAGAGTAGCTACCTAAACTCTGTAAGGGAGATAGAGTATCTCGTCAATAGTTTTACATCCTCATTGAAGACAACTTTGGATGCTGTAGCTCCTCTGAAAAAGAGAGCTTTAAATCAGAAGTGCCTGACTCCGTGATATAACTCACAAACTCGCAGCTTAAAGCAGATAACCCGTAAGTTGGAGAGGAAATGGCGTCTCACTAATTTAGAAGATCTTCACTTATCCTGGAAAAAGAGTCTGTTGCTCTATAAAAAAGCCCTCCATAAAGCTAGGACATCTTTCTACTCATCACTAATTGAAGAAAATAAGAACAACCCCAGGTTTCTTTTCAGCACTGTAGCCAGGCTGACAAAGAGTCAGAGCTCTATTGAGCTGAGTATTCCATTAACTTTAACTAGTAATGACTTCATGACTTTCTTTGCTAACAAAATTTTAACTATTAGAGAAAAAATTACTCATAACCATCCCAAAGACGTATCGTTATCTTTGGCTGCTTTCAGTGATGCCGGTATTTGGTTAGACTCTTTCTCTCCGATTGTTCTGTCTGAGTTATTTTCATTAGTTACTTCATCCAAACCATCAACATGTTTATTAGACCCCATTCCTACCAGGCTGCTCAAGGAAGCCCTACCATTATTTAATGCTTCGATCTTAAATATGATCAATCTATCTTTGTTAGTTGGCTATGTACCACAGGCTTTTAAGGTGGCAGTAATTAAACCATTACTTAAAAAGCCATCACTTGACCCAGCAATCTTAGCTAATTATAGGCCAATCTCCAACCTTCCTTTTCTCTCAAAAATTCTTGAAAGGGTAGTTGTAAAACAGCTAACTGATCATCTGCAGAGGAATGGTCTATTTGAAGAGTTTCAGTCAGGTTTTAGAATTCATCATAGTACAGAAACAGCATTAGTGAAGGTTACAAATGATCTTCTTATGGCCTCGGACAGTGGACTCGTCTCTGTGCTTGTTCTGTTGGACCTCAGTGCTGCTTTTGATACTGTTGACCATAAAATTGTATTACAGAGATTAGAGCATGCCATAGGTATTAAAGGCACTGCGCTGCGGTGGTTTGAATCATATTTGTCTAATAGATTACAATTTGTTCATGTAAATGGGGAATCTTCTTCACAGACTAAAGTTAATTATGGAGTTCCACAAGGTTCTGTGCTAGGACCAATTTTATTCACTTTATACATGCTTTCCTTAGGCAGTATTATTAGACGGTATTGCTTAAATTTTCATTGTTACGCAGATGATACCCAGCTTTATCTATCCATGAAGCCAGAGGACACACACCAATTAGCTAAACTGCAGGATTGTCTTACAGACATAAAGACATGGATGACCTCTAATTTCCTGCTTTTAAACTCAGATAAAACTGAAGTTATTGTACTTGGCCCCACAAATTTTAGAAACATGGTGTCTAACCAGATCCTTACTCTGGATGGCATTACCCTGACCTCTAGTAATACTGTGAGAAATCTTGGAGTCATTTTTGATCAGGATATGTCATTCAAAGCGCATATTAAACAAATATGTAGGACTGCTTTTTTGCATTTACGCAATATCTCTAAAATCAGAAAGGTCTTGTCTCAGAGTGATGCTGAAAAACTAATTCATGCATTTATTTCCTCTAGGCTGGACTATTGTAATTCATTATTATCAGGTTGTCCTAAAAGTTCCCTAAAAAGCCTTCAGTTAATTCAAAATGCTGCAGCTAGAGTACTGACGGGGACTAGAAGGAGAGAGCATATCTCACCCATATTGGCCTCTCTTCATTGGCTTCCTGTTAATTCTAGAATAGAATTTAAAATTCTTCTTCTTACTTATAAGGTTTTGAATAATCAGGTCCCATCTTATCTTAGGGACCTCGTAGTACCATATCACCCCAATAGAGCACTTCGCTCTCAGACTGCAGGCTTACTTGTAGTTCCTAGGGTTTGTAAGAGTAGAATGGGAGGCAGAGCCTTCAGCTTTCAGGCTCCTCTCCTGTGGAACCAGCTCCCAATTCAGATCAGGGAGACAGACACCCTCTCTACTTTTAAGATTAGGCTTAAAACTTTCCTTTTTGCTAAAGCTTATAGTTAGGGCTGGATCAGGTGACCCTGAACCATCCCTTAGTTATGCTGCTATAGACGTAGACTGCTGGGGGGTTCCCATGATGCACTGTTTCTTTCTCTTTTTGCTCTGTATGCACCACTCTGCATTTAATCATTAGTGATCGATCTCTGCTCCCCTCCACAGCATGTCTTTTTCCTGGTTCTCTCCCTCAGCCCCAACCAGTCCCAGCAGAAGACTGCCCCTCCCTGAGCCTGGTTCTGCTGGAGGTTTCTTCCTGTTAAAAGGGAGTTTTTCCTTCCCACTGTAGCCAAGTGCTTGCTCACAGGGGGTCGTTTTGACCGTTGGGGTTTTACATAATTATTGTATGGCCTTGCCTTACAATATAAAGCGCCTTGGGGCAACTGTTTGTTGTGATTTGGCGCTATATAAAAAAATTGATTGATTGATTGATTGATTGATTGTAGCTAGTAAATGATCACAATTATTGAGGCAATTAAATCCTACTCTGCGGAACATTGGAACTCAATTTAAAGGCTTAATGCTTGCAGCATTTGTCTGACAGTGGTTGTAGTTTATGTTCAGCAGTGTAAACATTTCAAATGATTATTTAAGAGAATAAACAGGGGAGGTGATGGTCTAGTGGTTAAGCATTGGGCTTGAGACCAGAGGAGCCTTGGTTCAAATCCCAGCCTGACCGGAAAATCACTAAGGGCCCTTGGGCAATGTCCTTAATCCCCTAGCTCAGTTGTGTCCAAACTATTCCAGAAAGGGCCGAGAGGGTGCAGGTTTTCCTTGCAGCCACTGACTCCAGCAGGTGATATCACTGATGAACTCATCCCACCTGTTCAAAGTGATGTTAGTCAGTAAAATCACCTGCTGAAGTCAGTGGCTGCAAAGAAAACCTGGACCCTCTCTGCCCTTTCTGGAATAGTTTGGACACCACCACCTTCGTTGCTCCTGGTGTGTAGTGAGCACCTTTTATGGCAGCACCCTGACATCGGGGTGAATGTGAGACATTATTGTAAAACGCTTTGAGCGTCTTATGCAAATGGAAAAGTGCTATATAAATGCAGTCTATTTACTTTCTGCAAACACATGGATAAAATTGTTGGAATTCCTATATTTTATCTGCACATTTCAGAAATAAATGCAATCGCAGCCACAGATGCCTATAACTTCTTCAGAGTTGTCATGAGTGCCTTGGTAGCTTTCCTCACTCATTTCCTTCCTTTCCCACAGTCACCATGCCATTTTAGATCTAGCTCCTCCAGACAGATGCAAACAGTACCATACTGATGTCCAAGACATATTCAGTGACTTGGAAATGTTCATGTGTCGAGCCCCTGACTTGTCAAAAGAAAACTGGCTGTAAATGTGATGATTTACTGTAAATTTGTCAATAACTGTCAAGCATATATTTTATATCAGGATTTTTTGTTACATTCTATGAAAGCATTTTTTGTTCTTGTTGCCAAATAACTTTGGACATTTTAAAAAAAAAATTAGATTTAACAAAATTGCTGTGGATCCCCACGGGCAACTCGCTAGTAAAAACATTAATTTAATTTGGTCTTTAAAAGGATTTGCTCATCTTGATAACAGCCCTCATTTGTGAACAGAAATCAACTACTTTTCTATAATTGTAAAGCTGTGTAGCAACAGAAGGCAAGGAAGAAGGAAAATAATAGTATAAGTGACCAGTAAGTAAATAGTCTCTTCAGCTTCAGCGACACATTAAATGTGAACATTAAGAATAGAACGGGCCAAAAGAGAACTGAGACTTGGACTCTGTCGTCTGAGTCTGTCGCACTTATTGCCCAGACACACTTATGTCCTATTCCTCATTTAGGTAAACATCAACTTCTTCTTTTTTTTTTTTTTTTTTTGGTGGGAACTCAGTCCAGATCTATTCCTGGTTCTGGTATTACACCTCAAAGTCACATAGGACAATACTTAGGATTCAGTCCCTGCAGTGTAAAAGCACCTCATGGTTGTTGTCTCACTGAGTCGGTCCACCTGTTTCCTCATTCAGGGGGCGCATGCACACACACACACACACACAAACACATACACACATATATTCTCTCACTGTCTCGCTGCTTCTGTTTGGCTACCAAAGACATGACATCATCGCAGCCACAGACAGATGGATGCATGTAGGGGACTTCATCCATCTGACATTTTCAGGCTTTTCACTCGTTCAAACAGTGTGAGTTGTTTACATCTTGTCAGCTTGATGAGTACTCAGGTGTGATGATGTCCTTTTAATAAATTAAATAAATGATCTGTTGCTATTTTAAGCTGTAAAATATAAATAAATTATAATTTGTCTTCTTTCTTCTCACTCAGTTCTGATTGGGTGGAGATCTTGGAGCCACGCTCTCGTGAGCGTATGTATGTGAACTTGACCACTGGCGAATGCGGCTGGGATCCCCCAACTGGAGTTCCCGTACGCCAGGCAGACGGTAACCAGTGGTGGGAGCTGTTTGACCCTCACAGTGGTCGTTTCTACTATTACAACTCCACTGGGTGCCGCACCGTCTGGCATCGACCCCAAGGAGCCGATATAGTCCCTCTCTCGCAGTTGCAGGCCATGAAACGTGGCAATGAGGCAAGGCGGGCAGGAGCAGCCATGGAAAAGCACCACCATGGGACCACTGGGAGTAACAGCAGTGTTGGGAGCCAAGCAGGCTGCGCCCCTGCGCTGGAGCATGATGTAGACACCACTATCCCTCGACCCCAAGAGACCAGTGAGGAGGCTGCGAACCCTCAGCCGGTGCCGGCAGTGGACAACAGATCACAGGGAGATGGCAACACCACCGAAAACAGCACAGATGGCAGCAAAGAATCACAGAGGTAAGCCTGAGTATGACTGCAGACTGCAGTAGCCGATACAGTAATTCTGGAACATGATTTGGTTTTAATCATTAGTCTCTCACATAATCAAGAGAAAAGTGGGGAAATGTGGTAGTTATCTCAGCATGTGGCACAGTCAGCCGTAATGACTTTCAAATGCTTCTGCCCGAGAACCCATAGGATTATTTTGACTTTTGACCACTCAGGCTTTTTTTGTTTTCATTTTCACTTATCTGAACATTCCATGTGTACCACGTTTTCCATACGGTTGCCTGTGAACCGTGCTCAGCTATTTAAGCAAATCACTACCAAATGGGGAGAATGGTCACTTATATACTGAGCGTAACATTTTCCGCGTCCTGCTCATGTTATTGGTGTAGACGACCCCGAACAGTAAGTCATTCAGAGAACCCAACATGTGCTTGGTGTTGTGGCCTCATCCAAACCACTGTCTTTCCCCTCCAAGCCAGATTCCAGGCATGCCACTTGTGTTTCCCCTGGCGCAAGGCCACTGTGGCCGTCTTAATGTCTTCGTGTGTGCTCACCACCACCCTGCCTGATCTGGCCTGCTCCAGTGCACATTTAATTTTCCTAAAACAAACCCAATCCTCAGCTATTAAATACTATAATGCGTGACGTATCGGTGAATCTCTGTGAGTGAGAGCTTCACTCTGCAAGCACGAGAGGCATGTGAGCAAATGTTAATAACAAGCAGAACCACCACATTCCATCTGTATATAAACATGTGAACCCCATGGTTTTGTTTTTTCTTTTTCTTTTTTGACACACTGCTGTAGCAACTCTGGCCCTCTGGCTCATCCTGGTTCTTGTTGTACCTTGGAGGTCTCTCCTTTGACCCACTGATCCTGTGGGATTACACAAAGGTACAGGGGGAACTAATTGTTCATCCTGGGCTGGTGAATCACACAAGTGGGGGCCTTGTAGCATAGACCGTGGTGAGGATGGGAAGTTAGTGCAGCAGATAACTGAAACAATCTTTCAAATGGAGAGACGGCATCCATCCCACTTTAGAGGGAGCAGCTCTCATTTCTAGAAATCTGGCCAATTTTTTGGGATCCTCCAAACTGTGACTGTCTAGCGTTGGGACCAGGAGGCAGAGCTGTGGTCTTATACACCTCTCTGCAGCTTCTCTCCCCCTGCCATCCCCCTATTACCCCATCCCCGTAGAGACGGTGCCTGCTCCCAGACCACCAATAACTAGCAAAAATCTATTTAAGCATAAAAATTCAAAAAGAAAAAATAATATAGCACCTTCAATTGCACCACAGACTAAAACAGTTAAATGTGGTCTATTAAACATTAGGTCTCTTTCTTCTAAGTCCCTGTTGGTAAATGATATAATAATTGATCAACGTATTGATTTATTCTGCCTAACAGAAACTTGGTTACAGCAGGATGAATATGTTAGTTTAAATGAGTCAACACCCCCGAGTCACACTAACTGTCAGAATGCTCGTAGCACGGGCCGGGGCGGAGGATTAGCAGCAATCTTCCATTCCAGCTTATTAATTAATCAAAAACCTAGACAGAGCTTTAATTCATTTGAAAGCTTGTCTCTTAGTCTTGTCCATCCAAATTGGAAGTCCCAAAAACCAGTTTTATTTGTTATTATCTATCGTCCACCTGGTCGTTACTGTGAGTTTCTCTGTGAATTTTCAGACCTTTTGTCTGACTTAGTGCTTAGCTCAGATAAGATAATTATAGTGGGCGATTTTAACATCCACACAGATGCTGAGAATGACAGCCTCAACACTGCATTTAATCTATTATTAGACTCTATCGGCTTTGCTCAAAAAGTAAATGAGTCCACCCACCACTTTAATCATATTTTAGATCTTGTTCTGACTTATGGTATGGAAATAGAAGACTTAACAGTATTCCCTGAAAACTCCCTTTTGTCTGATCATTTTTTAATAACATTTACATTTACCCTGATGGACTACCCTGCAGTGGGGAATAAGTTTCATTACACTAGAAGTCTTTCAGAAAGCGCTGTAACTAGGTTTAAGGATATGATTCCTTCTTTATGTTCTCTAATGTCATATACCAACACAGAGCAGAGTAGCTACCTAAACTCTGTAAGGGAGTTAGAGTATCTTGTCAATAGTTTTACATCCTCATTGAAGACAACTTTGGATGCTGTAGCTCCTCTGAAAAAGAGAGCTTTAAATCAGAAGTGTCTGACTCCGTGGTATAACTCACAAACTCGTAGCTTAAAGCAGATAACCCGTAAGTTGGAGAGGAAATGGCGTCTCACTAATTTAGAAGATCTTCACTTAGCCTGGAAAAAGAGTTTGTTGCTCTATAAGAAAGCCCTTCGTGAAGCTAGGACATCTTTCTACTCATCACTAATTGAAGAAAATAAGAACAACCCAGGTTTCTTTTCAGCACTGTAGCCAGGCTGACAAAGAGTCAGAGCTCTATTGAGCTGAGTATTCCATTAACTTTAACTACTAATGACTTCATGACTTTCTTTGCTAACAAAATTTTGACTATTAGAGAAAAAATTACTCATAACCATCCCAAAGATGTATCGTTATCTTTGGCTGCTTTCAGTGATGCCGGTATTTGGTTAGACTCTTTCTCTCCGATTGTTCTGTCTGAGTTATTTTCATTAGTTACTTCATCCAAACCATCAACATGCTTATTAGACCCCATTCCTGCCAGGCTGCTCAAGGAAGTCCTACCATTATTTAATGCTTCAATCTTAAATATGATCAATCTATCTTTGTTAGTTGGTTATGTACCACAGGCCTTTAAGGTGGCAGTAATTAAACCATTACTTAAAAAGCCATCACTTGACCCAGCTATCTTAGCTAATTATAGGCCAATCTCCAACCTTCCTTTTCTCTCAAAGATTCTTGAGAGGGTAGTTGTAAACAGCTAACTGATCACCTGCAGAGGAATGGTCTATTTGAAGAGTTTCAGTCAGGTTTTAGAATTCATCATAGTACAGAAACAGCATTAGTGAAGGTTACAAATGATCTTCTTATGGCTTCGGACAGTGGACTTATCTCTGTGCTTGTTCTGTTGGACCTCAGTGCTGCTTTTGATACTGTTGACCATAAATTTTATTACAGAGATTAGAGCATGTCATAGGTATTAAAGGCATTGCGCTGCGGTGGTTTGAATCATATTTGTCTAATAGATTACAGTTTGTTCATGTAAATGGGGAATCTTCTTCACAGACTAAAGTTAATTATGGAGTTCCACAAGGTTCTGTGCTAGGACCAATTTTATTCACTTTATACATGCTTCCCTTGGGCAGTATTATTAGACGGTATTGCTTAAATTTTCATTGTTACGCAGATGATACCCAGCTTTATCTATCCATGAAGCCAGAGGATACGCACCAATTAGCTAAACTGCAGGATTGTCTTACAGACATAAAGACATGGATGACCTCTAATTTCCTGCTTTTAAACTCAGATAAAACTGAAGTTATTGTACTTGGCCCCACAAATCTTAGAAGCATGGTGTCTAACCAGATCGTTACTCTGGATGGCATTTCCCTGATCTCTAGTAATACTGTGAGAAATCTTGGAGTTATTTTTGATCAGGATATGTCATTCAAAGCGCATATTAAACAAATATGTAGGACTGCCTTTTTGCATTTACGCAATATCTCTAAAATCAGAAAGGTCTTGTCTCAGAGTGATGCTGAAAAACTAATTCATGCATTTATTTCCTCTAGGCTGGACTATTGTAATTCATTATTATCAGGTTGTCCTAAAAGTTCCCTAAAAAGCCTTCAGTTGGTTCAGAATGCTGCAGCTAGAGTACTGACGGGGACTAGCAGGAGAGAGCATATCTCACCCGTGTTGGCCTCCCTTCATTGGCTTCCTGTTAATGCTAGAATAGAATTTAAAATTCTTCTTCTTACTTATAAGGTTTTGAATAATCAGGTCCCATCTTATCTTAGGGACCTCGTAGTACCATATTACCCCATTAGAGCGCTTCGCTCTCAGACTGCGGGCTTACTTGTAGTTCCTAGGGTTTGTAAGAGTAGAATGGGAGGCAGAGCCTTCAGCTTTCAGGCTCCTCTCCTGTGGAACCAGCTCCCAATTCAGATCAGGGAGACAGATACCCTCTCTACTTTTAAGATTAGGCTTAAAACTTTCCTTTTCGCTAAGGCTTATAGTTAGGGCTGGATCGGGTGACCCTGGACCATCCCTTGGTTATGTTGCTTTAGACGTAGACTGTGTTTCATAATTATTGTATGGCCTTGCCTTGCAATGTGGAGCGCCTTGGGGCAACTGTTTGTTGTGATTTGGCGCTATACAAGAAAAAAGTTGATTGATTGATTGAAATGGTGATGCAAGCACCACATTCGGCACAAATACAGTAAAACTCACATATAATGGATTCAGGTGGACCAGCTAATTTTGTCCATTATAATCAAAATCTGCTGTATGTATAAAACAGACAAAATCCACTGTATGTTTAAAATGGACAAAATCTGTTATATGTATAAAATGGACAAAATTTGTTATATGTATAAAATGGACAAAATCCGCTATATGTTTAAAACGGACAAAATCCGCTATATGTATAAAATGGACAAAATTTGTTATATGTATAAAATGGACAAAATCCGCTATATGTTTAAAACGGACAAAATCCGCTATATGTTTAAAACGGACAGAATCTGCTATATGTTTAAAACGGACAAAATTCGCTATATGTATATAATGGACAAAATCCGCTATATGTATAAAATGGACAAAATCCGATATATGTGTTTAAAACGGACAAAAGCCGATTTATGTGTTTAAAATGGACATTATCCGCTATATGTATACGAGGTCTGTCCATAAAGTATCGTACCTTTTTATTTTTTTCAAAAACTATATGGATTTCATTCATATGTTTTTACGTCAGACATGCTTGAACCCTCGTGCGCATGCGTGAGTTTTTCCACGCCTGTCAGTGACGTCATTCGCATGTGAGCACGCCTTGTGGAAGGAGTGGTCCCGCCCCCTCGTCAGATTTTCATTGTCTGGAAATGGCGGAATGAAAAGGACTTTTTTTCCATCAGAATTTTTTCAGAAGCTGTTAGAGACTGGCACCTGGAAACCATTCGAAAAATTGATCTGGCTTTCAGTGAAAATTTTACGGGCTTCACAGAGAATAAGGACTTTAACTACAGGTTTATCTCATGTCTATCTCAGCTTTCAGTGCTTACCAGTCGAGTGAGTATAAAAGAACTTGTGGAGAGCTGGACATGTCCCAACTTGTCCTCTAACACTCCGAAACGGAGGTGTTCCTTTGTCTTGTTTCATCAGCGAATCGGTCGTGACGCGCGAAGCCTCCGCGCGGCTTTCCATGACAAAATCTCTTGTTAAAAATGAAATCTGCCGGAAAATGGCTGATGTCCAGGTCTTGTGATAACCAGAGAAAGAGCACACGATGGTCTCGTATCCACAGAGCCATCAGCTTAGAAATGATCCAGTGGTTTGTGCCACAACGTCGCAGCTCGCAGCGCGGCGCACCGACCGTCTTTAAAGGGGTCCTTAAACCTGTAGTTAAAGTCCTTATTCTCTGTGAAGCCCGTAAAATTTTCACTGAAAGCCAGATAAATTTTTCGAATGGTTTCCAGGTGCCAGTCTCTAACAGTTTCTGAAAAAATTCTGATGGAAAAAAAAGTCCTTTTCATTCCACCATTTCCAGACAATGAAAATCCGACGAGGGGGCGGGACCACTCCTTCCACAAGGCGTGCTCACAGGCGAATGACGTCACTGACAGGCGTGGAAAAACTCACGCATGTGCACGAGGGTTCAAGCATGTCTGACGTAAAAACATATGAATGAAATCCATATAGTTTTTGAAAAAAATAAAAAGGTACGATACTTATGGACAGACCTCGTAAAACGGACAAGATCCGCTGTATCAGTCACAGATACATTAACTTTCCCAGAACCTGTTATACTATCTATGGCCATCTGTGAGTAGCACTGCTTTTGGCTGGCACAGCAAAGATAATTGGAGGTAATCCACGTGAGTAGAGGTTTTTTGGCGCAGTGACATGTAGTCCTCTGTGTCAACCTAGCATTATTGTGCTACACAACAGTGCTTTCTTTTTAGTTCTTGGCATTAGAATATCCAGATCAAATACCTTCTAAAATTCACTGAATGAACAGAGAGGTCTGTGCCCTCCAGTTTGATAACATGATAACTCAAAAACGGTAAAGGCTATCATCTTGTAATTCAACAGATTAGAAGGCCATATAATGAGTACAAATGCTTCCACACCTGGTGAGCTTTGATGTACCAGATCCATTGAAAAAGCAACTTTGTTCTGCTTATGTAATACCTCATGGATGCACCCGCCACCTGCTGGATGGTAAGTGAATGCTAGATTGATGATGAATTAGGAGCAGGTGTACTTGTGAGTGAGACAAATAGGTTTCTGCATAGAAATGTACTGAATCACAGAAGTAAACTGTTACTTTATCATTGTTTCACAGCGGTTAATTCTGTGTTCTCTTTTCCCAAATCTTTTTATTGAAAACCACAATAAATGGTACAATGATGGCAGTATAAAGTTATATTTTCATTTTTATATATTTTAAACAAACAAACAAAAAAAAACAACACAATTACAAAAGGAAACACGTTGAGACAAAAAACACCCAGCTACCCCGGCTCAGTGAGCATAGAAAGTACAACCCCAATTCCAATGAAGTTGGGACGTTGTGTAAAATGTAAATAAAAACAGAATACAATGATTTGCAAATCCTCTTCAACCTATATTCAATTGAATAAACCACAAAGACAAGATATTTAATGTTCAAACTGATAAACTTTATTGTTTTTGTGCAAATATTTGCTCATTTTGAAATGGATGCCTGCAACACATTTCAAAAAAGCTGGGACAGTGGTATGTTTACCACTGTGTTACATCACCTTTCCTTCTAATAACACTCAATAAGCGTTTGGGAACTGAGGACACTATTTGTTGAAGCTTTGTAGTTGGAATTCTTTCCCATTCTTGCTTGATGTAAGACTTCAGTTGTTCAACAGTCCGGGGTCTCCGTTGTCGTATTTTGCGCCTCATAATGGGCGACAGGTCTGGACTGCAGGCAGGCCGGTCTAGTACCCGCACTCTTTTACTACAAAGCCACGCTGTTGTAACATGTGCAGAATGTGGCTTGGCATTGTCTTGCTGAAATAAGCAGGGACGTCCCTGAAAAAGACGTTACTTGGATGGTAGCATGTGTCGCTCCACACCCCCATACCATCACAGATGCTGGCTTTTGAACTGGTAACAATCTGGATGGTCTTTTTCCTCTTTTGTCCGGAGGACACGACGTCCATGATTTCCAAAAACAATTTGAAATGTGGACTCATCAGACCACAGCACACTTTTCCACTTTGTGTCTGTCCATTTCAAATGAGCTCAGGCCCAGAGAAGGCAGCGGCGTTTCTATGTTGTTCATGTATGTCTTTCACTTTGCATGGTACAGTTTTAACTTGCACTTGTAGTTCTAGCAGTAAGATCCTTTACACAATGTTGTCAGTTTTTAATGCAGTGCAGCCTGAGGGATCGAAGGTCACGGGCATTCATTGTTGGTTTTCAGCCTTGCCACTTGCATATAGAAAGTTCTCCAGATTCTCTGAGTCTTCTGAGTATATTATGGACTGTAGATGATGGAATCCCTAAACTCCTTGCAGTTGAACATTGAGAAGCATTTTCTTAAACTGTTGGACTTTTTTTCACGCAGTTGTTCACAAAGTGGTGATCCTCACTATATTTGTTTTTTGTTTTGTTTTTTCAAGTTTGAGGAAAAACATAATATCCTGGAGCCACTGTGAAATAGAGGGAGGGTTGGAGAACTGCCACAGCAGAAGAATACATTGTCTGGCAAGTAGAGAGGAAAAAAATAATAATTTATTTTTGTAAAGATCTGGGGGCCCAAAAATGGCAAATAACGGACAAGGCTGCAAGTCAAGGCTGCAAGTCCCAGTATAGTAGAAAGAATGCAAAAATAACTTGACCAAAAATGTTGTGACCGGGGGCAGAGGAAAAACATGTGGCTCAAGTGGCAGTGTGGGTTCAAACATTTATCCTTTACCTCCAGGTAGATTGCAGACAGTCTTAACTTTGAAAAATAGACTCTATGAATGACTTTAAACTGTATGAGTGTGAGGTGAGCACAAGACGAAACTGTACTTATCTCACCAGCAACCAACTCAAACCCACCATTCCTCACTAAGGGCCCTGTCCCACTGGCGTTTAGGAGGATTTGTGGATGGAATGTGCACAAAAGTGGCCCACATCCGCCAAACAACCGCAGTAACATTCCTGTATGAGTCGGCCGCCATCCGAACATGTCCGTGATCATCCGCAGAGGCACGCATGTCCGCAGCCAGGATTTTTGAGCGGCTCAAAAATCCTCCTGCGGATGAGATCCGCATCACTGTCTGAACACATACTGAAGACATACGCAGAACATACACAACCAACGCGCCGCATATCCCCTGTCATCCGCTGATATCCGCAACCGACGAGTTGGCGCAGCTTGGCGGCGGGCCGGGACAGCGTGCAAAACAGATATGACGCATGCCCAGCACGGCCACATCACGGTCGCAAATGGTATGTCGCGCATGCAGACTAGAGCATGACACGGGAGTGGATTTTCACTCCCGTCCCATCCCGCTCCCAGAAAAAAAAATCCCATCCTGTCCCAATCCTGGACTGGAGTAAAGATGACTCCCAATCCCATCCCGTTCCCACTCAAAATCAGTCCCACTCCCGTATGTCTCGCGCCGTGATGATCAATCAGGGACTGAATATGTAGTGACGTGGAGATGTCTGGAGTTTGACTGAAGATGTGAACATGTCCTGTATCTGGTAGCAGCCTGTGAGCAGGACCTATGTCTCTTTTGTGCTTTATTTCACAATTATGACAGAGTTTTTGGAGCGAGCAGCAGCCCTGCAGCAGCAGGAGTGGAGTTTCTTTTTCTTTTTATGTTACGTGTGCGCGCAAGCGAATGGAAATTATTTTACTTATTAACTACACAGATGTATAATAGAACAAATGGTGACTGGTTTCTAAACACAATTATGACAGAGCTTTTTGGTGGAAGAGCGAGCTGCAGCAAGCAGCGGAGTTTCTTTTTTTTTTTTTTTTTTATTGTTTACATGTGCACGCGTGAACAGGACAGTTGGTCCTCAAACTGGGTCCTGTAGAGGCGGAAGGACCGCTGAAAGCAGCCGTCATCCAGACGCAGCTCCTGCAGCAAATAATGATACTCTCTGTATTGGGAGCTTTTCACAACTTGCTCCGTGTGATCAAGGTCCGTCATGTTAACTTGACTGACAGCCGGAGCCGGTGAGCGGAATGGAAGCTCCTCCTATTTGATGATGCACCGGGACGAATTTTCGCAGCAAAAGCACCGGGCGAAGGAGGCGCGTCCGTCGCCACGCGACCCCTGCGAATTTGTAGCGTCTGATCGCGCCCGGTGTGCACGCAGCATTAAATAGTTGAAAATCATCATCTATTTTTGGCATTCCCACTCCCGTTCATTTTTATTCCAGTCCCATCCCAATCACGGGATTGATAAAATTTTGACTCCCATCCCGCGGGAATCCCGCAAGAATCACGTGACCCACGGGAATTCCCGAAAAATGTCATCCTCTAATGCAGACAGAGTGGGCACGGATGAAGCGAGTGCATCACGGCCGCTGTGCCCCTCATGGGGGCGCCTCCATGGTCGCCTTCGCTTCTGTTCCCTGTTATATCCGCTTTTCTTCCTCATGTATTCGCTGATCCACCCCGGGACATTTGTCATTTCCGCCCACCTTTGTTGCGGACGCTCAGCTTTTGTCTCCTCATTTCATACGCAAATCCTCCTAAACGCCAGTGGGACAGGGCCCTAAGCTCCCCTTCCCAAGCAGTTCTTAATTTGGAGTTTGATTGATCACAAAGATCCAAAGATGCAATTATAAATTCCTGAAACAACCCCTCTTCAATATGTCTAGGAAAAAAGCAAGCTCTCCCATGATGGTATATGAGGTAACATGGTAAAATTAGAGAAAGACCTAGAGACACAGGGGTCGAAATACATTTTTTAACCTACTTGCACTGGTGCTAGTAACAAAAAAATTACTTGCACCAAAAAAAAGTTACTTGCACAACCAAAAGTCAGTCTTATATCAACCTTAAAACTCCTCTGATGTGTCAGACTCTTCCTCTCTGGGGAGAGTTTGAGGGGAGAGCAGCAGCAGCGGCAGCCAGTTTTTTTTTTTTTTTTCACGTACGTGCGCGAATGAATCGTACGTGAAGATTATTTTATTTATTAAGTACACAGATGTATAATAAAACCAATGGTGACTGGTTTATAACACAATGATGACAGAGTTTGAGGGGAGAGAGAGCGAGGAACCGCAGCGGCAGCCAGGTTTTTTTTCCTTTTCTTTTCTTTGTTTCCATGTGCGTGCGCGAACGGGACAGGAGGTCCTCAAACTGGAGCTCCTGCAGCTCCAGTTATTTGCTGTAGCTCCTGCAACAAATAATGAAACTCCCCGAATTGGGAACATCTCATGAGGATGTTGTGAACCCAGGGACGGTGCTGCTGGTGACGTTTGTCAGCTTTCCACAACAAATAGAGCACAGCAACTCGCTCCGTGTGTGAGAGTCATAAAATGCAGGGAAGACGAAGACAACACACTGGAAATTGTATTTTCCTTATTTATTCCTTTATTGGTTCATTCTACTGGTGCTTATAGTTGATAAAACTTGGATAAAGTTACTTGCAACAGTGCTAGTGCAGTATAAAATTATCTGCACCGCTCGAATAATTCATGCACAAACTAGCACATGCACGTACTAATTTTACCCCTGAGACAAAATGTCTAACCTGAATATACCTTTAATAAATGATTTACGGGGAGACCATATGAAGCTGACAAACTGGAAAAACTGTTAAATGTACCAACTCATTACAAATCAAGAAGACATTTTATGCCTTTATTTTATACACTGAAAAAGCAGACTCCAAATATGAAGGGGGAAATAGATGGTTATTACACAATGGACAAGACGGAGATGCACCTACAAATTTGAAATTTTTCCAAAATAGTTACCATGTCTTTAAAGTATTGAGCACAACAGGATTTTTAACAGACACAGAGAGGAATATAGAAGAACAGGAGTAAGAATGGGCTTCCAGCTTAACGCCAGGATAAACTGGGAGATTCAACCCACCAACGTATTTTATGAATACATCTTTTAAGCAATGATTTATTGATCCATGGAGGTCTTACACCCCAAATAAAGGAGCTAATCATTTTATCCAAGGAATCAAGAAAGTGTTTTGGCAAAAATAAAGTACTCGATTTAAACAAAGAAATTTAGGCGAAATGTTCATTTTAACAGCATTAATCCTCCCAATTAGAGAAGTAAGTAATGCTTTCCATCTCTGAAGATCAGATTTAGTTTTGGCAATAAGTGGAGTAAAATTGGCCGACAAAAGACCTGAAAATGTACGTGTCACATCAATACCGAGATACCAGAACAGAAGAGCTTAAATGGCAAATCAGCTTGTTTAAGTTGCAGAGCTGCTGCATTAATTTGGTAACATTCTGAAGATTTAGTTTATATCCTGAGAAGGAACTGAAATTATCTAAAATGGAGAGAGTACTCAGAAGGTTAATGCAGGGTCAGTCACATATAATAACAAATCATCTGCATATAATGATGTGATCAACATTGTTAGGGACAACACCATTAAAGAATGAAGATGACCTTAATGCAATAGATAGTGGTTCAATGGCCAAAGCAAAAAGAAATGGCAATAAACGACAACTCTGACACGTCCCACATTTTAATATGAAATATTCAGAATAAAAATTATTTGTGCGCATAGAAGCCTGTGGAGATGTACACTCAACAAAAATATAAACGCAACACTTTGGTTTTGCTCCCATTTTGTATGAGATGAACTCAAAGATCTAAAACTTTTTCCACATACACAATATCACCATTTCCCTCAAATATTGTTCACAAACCAGTCTAAATCTGTGATAGTGAGCACTTCTCCTTTGCTGAGATAATCCATCCCACCTCACAGGTGTGCCATATCAAGATGCTGATTAGACACCATGATTAGTGCACAGGTGTGCCTTAGACTGTCCACAATAAAAGGCCACTCTGAAAGGTGCAGTTTTATCACACAGCACAATGCCACAGATGTCGCAAGATTTGAGGGAGTGTGCAATTGGCATGCTGACAGCAGGAATGTCAACCAGAGCTGTTGCTCGTGTATTGAATGTTCATTTCTCTACCATAAGCCGTCTCCAAAGGCGTTTCAGAGAATTTGGCAGTACATCCAACCAGCCTCACAACTGCAGACCACGTGTAACCACACCAGCCCAGGACCTCCACATCCAGCATGTTCACCTCCAAGATCGTCTGAGACCAGCCACTCGGACAGCTGCTGAAACAATCGGTTTGCATAACCAAAGAATTTCTGCACAAACTGTCAGAAACCGTCTCAGGGAAGCTCATCTGCATGCTCGTCATCCTCATTGGGGTCTCGACCTGACTCCTGTTCGTCCTCGTAACCGACTTGAGTGGGCAAATGCTCATATTCGCTGGCGTTTGGCACGTTGGAGAGGTGTTCTCTTCACGGATGATGCGAAGGAGATGTGTTGCACTGCATGAGGCAAATGGTGGTCACACCAGATACTGACTGGTATCTCCCCCCCCCCCCCCCCAATAAAACAAAACTGCACCTTTCAGAGTGGCCTTCCTGCTGTCAGTATGCCAATTGCACGCTCCTCAAATCTTGCGACATCTGTGGCATTGTGCTGTGTGATAAAACTGCACCTTTCAGAGTGGCCTTTTATTGTGGACAGTCTAAGGCACACCTGTGCACTAATCATGGTGTCTAATCAGCATCTTGATATGGCACACCTGTGAGGTGGGATGGATTATCTCAGCAAAGGAGAAGTGCTCACTATCACAGATTTAGACTGGTTTGTGAACAATATTTGAGGGAAATGGTGATATTGTGTATGTGGAAAAAGTTTTAGATCTTTGAGTTCATCTCATACAAAATGGGAGCAAAACCAAAAGTGTTGCGTTTATACTTTTGTTGAGTATATATAATAATTTACCACAACCAGGCATTGACATTAAGTTTTTTAGTGTACTTGTCCATAGGACAAGTAAGCCTGGCAGTTTACTTGTCCTAAAGGAAAAGCTGGTTGTCCGGACAACCTGTGAGTGAGATTCAAATTAAATATTTATCACATATACTTTGCTCTGACTTGTCACTTAATAAAAACCTGTCATACTTCTTTTGTTTGTAAGTACTTTAACTTTAATATTCCAACATAAGAATTGCAGCTGAAATCGAAAAATAATTACATTTCATCATTTTCTGGGACTGAGATTCATTTTAAATATTTATCACATCTACTTTCCTTATTTTAGTTTTTAGGCTTTAGTGTTCTGCAGTTTTATTTCAGAAGATGTGGCAACAGAAACAGTTTATCTGTGGTAATACAGGGAGACACTTATTGCCTTAATCCAAATTAAAATAATAATAATAATAATAATAATAAAAAACTTCACTAAAAGACAAAACATAAATAATGCATGGCCTGTGGTCTTATAGTTTTTCAAAATGTGGTGGTGATGGACACGTAATGATCCTGACATTTACTTTGTCTTCTGTTTCTGTAACTGCAGACTGTATGAAACCAACATATTTCATGTTTTGTGAGGTTAGCTTTATTTATTTATTTTTTTGTTAATATGTATCCATTCCTACTTTTGAGGCCTGCAGCACTTTCCAAGAAAAAAGGGTTGGGACAGGGCAGTTTAATGTTAATGGAAGAATTAGTTAATAATATTTACAGCCTTTCTTGGGAAATGTCAGAGGATGAATACTCGTACATGAACATTTCCAACTCACTGAATATTTCTTAGACTTCATTTATATCAGTCATTCAGAAATACAGTGTGGTACTTTATGGTAAATCTTTGTCAGGTAGGCAGTTGTCAAAAACTAAATGGCCATGCTGGAAGAAGACAAGTGAGAGAAGCCACCAAGACACTTCTGTGGGTGTGAGTGGAGAAACTGGGAATATAACAACATTTTTTTTTTTTTTTTTTTCATTTTACATACAGTCCCTACTTTTTTATTTGTGGTTGTTTCTGTTCCATTTCTGAAATTAAAGAACTGCTATAAGGAAAAGTGTTAACATTTTATTGTTTTTTTTAACTTTGTAGTAGAACAAACACAAAAATCAAACTCTTATAAAGAAGGAAAAATGCACAAACGTGCAGGAAAAATTGAACAATGCAGACTGATTTGACTCGTGATTTTGAAAATAATAAGTGGTAACTTACTTTGAAATAAATGAAACTCAGAACTGCAGCCTAATAATTTTGAAAAATAAAAATCAGCAGCTTGTATTTTAATTCAGACTAGAGTTCATTTCCTCTTTTTTCTCCTCCTCAGTCACGTTTTGTGCTTGAACATAAAACAACTACATTAAGTCATCTAAAATAAATATCTGTGGAAAATAACAGCCTGTTAAAGTTCAGAGTTCTCAGCTGCTTTATGTGATTTCTGCTTCTGAACATCACTGCAGAGTTTCTACACATCAGGTTTTTTTAATCACACGTGTGTGTGATTTTTGTTCTGTTCATTCATATATTCTCATTTTAAGGAATTTTGACCAATTTATTTCAACTCATAATTTCAGTATACCTGTCTCCGACACGTGCACACGGTGTGAACAGGGCATACCTTCAGAACAGCCCCCCCCGCAGCCAGCCGACTCACGCATGCACGCACACACACAGACGGCTGCAGCGATCGGACCCAGTCTTAATTTTAGATGGCTTTAAGCAAAGCCACTCGCTATTTTTTTGGCGTCTTTTTCAAAAATTGACCGCTCAAATAACAGCAGGACGGCTCGCTGCCTAAAACCTTGGTTCTCGCTCCCGTCTGCTAGCATGAATTTTTAATCCTGTACCGTCCCAGTCACGTGATAAATATCACCAAAACAAAAAATTTTTAATACCGCAAACAAATACTTACACTCAACCTTGTCAAACACCATCTCAGCATCCATTGAAATTACAACTTCTGGTAAATTTGAAGGAGTTGAATAATTTACGTTTAATAGTCATTTAGTAAAACATAAATGACTAACTTTAATAAAGCCATTTTGTTCTTCATAAGTTAAACTGGGCAGAACCCTCTCTAACTGAAGAGCAAGAGTTTTGGCCAGTACTTTGACATCAACATTCAACAAAGATAGAGGTCTATAAGAACTGCAGGAAGACCAGAAGTTCTAAAACTCAAATTACATGGTCATAGCTCTGTACAACCCATTGAAAAGATTTTGTGTGGATTTAACCACAAAAGATAAGAGAGTGAGGGAATGAGGTAGGTACACAATGAATGGGGTCTGTGAGAGAGAATGTTCCGTGCAAACAACACATTATTTTGTAATTGTTTAGCAGTGGTTACATTCTAAAGCTAAAATAACATGGCCACAAGTCCGCACAGCCCTACGGGAAGGATTCTGTATTAATGTAGCTAAAACAGACACATGCCTTCTCTTTTTCTTTTAACATATATGTTCTTTGAAGTTACAGGTAGCTTGAGATGAGTGTGTCACCTTCATTTACAAAGCTTACATTTGGCAGCCACCTTTGGTTGTATACATTATGTCCCTCGAACAAAGAAGATGCTCAACTCTGCCAACAAGTTGGGAACTTTACACTCACTTTCTGGCACCTTGTATGTCACTGCCCATAGTGGTAGCATGGGATAACTACAGCAATGCTGTGCACATTGGTCAATCTCATGCCAGTGCACAGCCATGCTGTAGTCTGTCCAGTGCAGTTTGAGGCTGTGGAGTCTTTAGCCCATAGAGTCTAGATATCTGTATTAGCCATATGGGCTCTCACTTGCTCATAGTTAACCATCTTATGATTATAAACCATTACAAAATCAATGGAATATGTAGCAGCACAAAATAGATCATATCAAAGGTCAGTGTTTCCACTAAGATGTATTTTTTGGCCCACTGGTCAGGCCCATGAATGGCCTTCTTCTGTACTCACCTCGGGACTTTGCTTGGGCAAGTCTTGTTTTAATTAACTGACTTCAGCTCCAGGATTTAAATAACAATTGCCCAGTTTACATATGGCATCAAGATGTGTTTTGGTAACCAGATTTCAGTCAGATAGTGCATGACTTGAATGATGGATTATAATCTGATTGGCCATTTAACCTCTGGAGGTGGTCAGGGATGTATTGTGACCACCGTGAACAGCAGTGTTGATGGAAATATGTTTTTCGTTCTTTCTTTCTTTGTTGCTCTGCTTTTTTGATTATGGTCACACACATTGTTTCTAAATGGCATTTTGGCAAAAAAGGTTAATGATATTTTCTGGTTTTAGGAAAAACGTTCATGTCACAGAAGCCCTCCTTTGCTATCGTTGACACTCACAATGGTGTTAATATTTTAATTGTATTGAGGAAGCTGAGTCACCTTGTGACTGCAGCTACAACAACAACAGAACTGTAACAGCAGCTCCATTGACTTGTACTTGTATTTCCAGTTTCAAAATGTACTTTCTAATCTTTTTTTTTTTTTTGCCCATCACCCCCACGTTTGGCTCGCCAGGCCAAAACTTCAGTAGGGGAAACCCTAAAGTTGGTGTAATAGTTTCTGGTTGTCTTCCTTTCTTGGCCATCAGTAATGATTATAACCAGGATGAATGAGTCAGAGCAAGTGATAAAGTTTAAATGAAAGGCTGAAGGAGTTACAGTGGTTTGACGTTTGCTAATTGTTTTGTGCCACTCAGCACAGAAGGGTATCAGGGACTTTTGCAAAGACATTGGCCTCTTCCTTTTTCTGCGCGTTATTTCTAATCCTAGCCATTTCAGTTCCTTTGGGTAATTGGGGGTTTCATTGTTTTATGTTCCTCAATCGTTGGGATTGAATGTCTGAGCTATTTTAGACATGTCTTGCCATGTTTTTTTTTAGTTTTTTTTTTACCTTTTCTTATTTACAGAACACTGAAATTTCAACAGCGATAAAACATAATTAACCTATGGCCTTCATAAAACGCCACTATTCTTTGTGAAGATGAGACAATCCCAGTTTTTCCAGCACCCGTTTCCTTTTGTTTTGTTCTATGAATAAATCTGGCCATAATAGATTAAAAAAGTTTCCACATCAACCCACACCCTCTGTATTATTCTAAGCACCAGCTGTCGATGCAGCTTCCTCTCTCTTTCTCTTTTTCCCCTCACTTTGAAAAGCTCATACCTGTATGTCTCCACACAGCAAGTAGCACTGTGAGTGTATTTGTAGTGCTTCTTGAATGCCAAATCTGTTACTCATTGCCCAGATCCTATCACATATCCTGGGAATTTCTGAGTATGTTTAGCCTGTGGAGCTCACTTGGAAAAGATTGTGGTCTTGAGGGCTAAACCTGTCAGTCACATGTGGTCATAGGTACGTTAAATGTGGTTAAATGAGCTGATGTCTTTTTATGAAGTTGGAGTCTGAAAGGTGTTACAAATTATGTAACTAATAACCACCGTATTGAATTGTACTCACTTTTCCATACTTATTTGTGCTGTATACTGTTCTGTGCCAAGGGACATTGGTGTCAGATTTCACCACAGGTAGTGTGGAGTCTTGCAGATGTGCCCATGTTAGCTATGTGTGGGCTTCTTTCCATGCAGTGTAGAAGTTACACGTGGCCGGCTACATTTCACGAGATGCTACAGTACGTCTTGTGAAGGTCAAATGTTGGTGTGGTGTACACAGACTGTCCTCCCCCAAAAATAACCCCATAAGTCATTTGTGCAAGTACTTATTACAACCTATGTGTATGTTTTAAAGTTAAGCGACCTCTAGTGGCTGGGATGTTATGACATCATAAGCGACGCAAAATATTGGAGAATTTATGGCACCCTCCTCTGGGTTATATTTCAGTGGATGAACAAATGGCCTATATTGTTGTGTGGATTGGACGTTGTGCTGGTAAAACAACCCAGCAGTGACCCAGTGTGGTTCACATCAGGGTCATGGCACCCTTTTGTCTCACGGGTTGGTCCGAAGGGTATAATGGAGTTCTAAAATGAACAAAGGCCCTTGTCCTTCTCCAGTGAGTGCTTTCTCTGAAGCAGGAAGTCTGGGTATGCTGAATAGAGAACAACACAAAATAGCTTATATGTGCCTTTTCATTTAGCTCTACAATGATACTGTGGTTCACCCATATTCATTTTGAGCACTCAGGCTTGCATTTAACAATTAATGCTTGGCTTTTAAGTTTGCAACTACCTTCTTAATGATTTGTGAACTAACATATACTGGTGTAGTAGTACAGAAACACTGTTTGATCTGAGGTAACCCTGATTAAGCTTCCACATATTAAAGACAAGCTGACTTTAAAAGATGCATTGAAATGTGCTTAGTCAATGATTTTTAGGGACTTTTTAAAGCAACTTTACAAAAGAAATTTTTTTAATAAAACCTTGGATATGAAAGTGAAAATCAACATCAACAAAAAGTCAAAAAGATTCCCCACATGTGCTTGTGACTGTCTGTGAGTCATTTCGTTTTATATAGGAAGTGAGAGAGCATCTTATGGTGTAGATAAAGCTTTAAGCTTTAACGAGACACATTGTCTACGCATTTACAGTGCACACTCAGGCTCTTGTGCTTTCATCTGCCGCTCTTGAAGATGTAGCCACATTTTTACACGCATTGGAACGACTTGTTTTATCTCTACATTGCTGGTGCAGTAAGCCCTTTTTTTTCAAATTTTTTACAGATGGTGTTTTAAGTGTGCTTATAATGATGTAGGAATTTTTTTTAACTTGTCTGTGGAAAAGATGCACTTAAAACTTGTGATCAGTTATGTGCCTTAGGGCTTTGGTCTAGAGTTGAGAGTAACAATGAGCGTATTTTGTTTCCATGCCTGTGCTGTTTTCTCACACATTCCATTTTTTCACACACTGTAAATGCAATGTTTATGGCATTCTCACAAGCAAAATTACAGAGCTATAGTTTTATGTTGCACTCAGGCAGTATAAGCAAAACCCTCTATAGTTTGACTTTAGACATTCATTCTCTGTCTTTTTATGCTACATTTTCCTCTGTGATCTTGTGTGCTGTAACATCTCCTCTGAAGAACTGATGGCTTTGCAGGTGAACTCAACTGAGCTTTGGCTCCCTCAACTGAATTTCTTTATGCAAAGTTTGTCATTTTTCATGGTGCTTCCAGAGTTAGTCATAGGAGTGTTTTTTCTTCCCTTTTAGGTTCCTGATTACTAATTATGTGGGACTAATTAGATTGTAGTTTGTAGAGAAATGACCTGAGGATCTTAGGCAAGGTTGAGTTGAAACATACATGCATACATCTTCAACTGTTCATCCAGTATCTTGTTGTGGGGCAGGAGTACCAGCAGGAGACCCCAAACTTCCATTTCCCAGGCCCCATTAGCCACCTCTGACTTGGGGGGTCCCGAAGCGTTCCCAGGCCCATGTGGAGATATCTCTCAACCTAGTCCTGGGTCTTCCCCTGCGTCTCTTTCCAGCAAGACTTGCCTGGAACACCTCCATAGGGAGGCACGCAGGGGCCATCCTTACCAGATGCCCGAACCACCTCAGCTGGCTTCTTTCAACATGAAGGATCAGTGACTCTACTCCGAGCTCCTCATGAATGACCGAGTGTCTCACCCCATCTCTAAGGGACCAGCCACCCTCCTGAGGAAACCCATTTCGGCCGCTTGTACCCGCGATCTAGTTCTTTCAGTCATGATACAACTCTCATGGCCTTTTTGTTCAGCTCCCTTTTTGTCACAACAGTACAGTAGAGTGAATGCAACACTGTCCCTGCTGCGCCAATTCTCCGGCCAGTCTCATGCTCCATTGTTCCTTCACTTATGAACAAGACCCCGGGTTGCTTGAACTCCTGGACTTGGGGCAAGACCTCATTCTCTACCCAGAGTAGGCAATCCATCAGTTTCCTGCTGAGAATCATGGCCTCAGATTTAGAGGTGCTGATCCTCATCCCAGCCGCTCCACACTCATCTGTGAACCGATCCAGTTAGTGCTGGAGGTCATAGGCCGATGAAGCCAACAGGACCACATCATCTGCAAAAAGCAGTGATGAGACCCTGAGTTAACCAAACTGAAGACCCTCCTCCTCCTGACTACACCTCGATATTAGGGCTGTTCATGTTATATAATGAAAAAATAAAAGTTGTGGTAGACTTCGGGCCACATGTTGTTTTTGTTCGACTTGGGGTTTTATAGGTGCAGACCAAATTTGAACTCAATCAGATAAGATTTAGAGGTCCCCCAGAGTGACACATTTTCCTCTCCCTCCGCTGGCAAGGCAACGTCACCCTAATGGGAGAAGACTCTAATGCCATTATTTTTCTTTTACAGGTACATGTGATGGCTTCTAATCGCAAAAAGTGGTGGTTGATTGGTCACCCAGAGGAGAACATTACTGGAATTACTGGATTACTACATTGCTTGTTTGGGAAAAATTGTTGCTTTGTGGGGACCCTTAAACAATGTCAGATTACAATAAAATTTTGGCACAGATCTTTTATTTTATTAGTGGAACAAGAACAACATGTGGCCCAAAAGATTTTGCAACATTTAACATTTTGAGCAGGTCTACTCGATATCCTGTCCACAAATATCACAAACAGGATTGGTGACGAGGCGCAGTCCTGGCAGAAGCCAACCCCCATCGAAAATGAGTGAGTACAGTGATTGGATCGCCCTCACCCCATACTCCTGCAGCACCTTCCACGGTATCTCCCGGTGTACCCAATCATCTGCTTTCTGTAAGTCCACAAAGCACATGTGGACTGGATGGACATACTCCCAGGCACCCTCCAGGATCATTGTGAGAGCGAAGACCTGGTCGGTCATTCCATGGCCAGGATGGAATCTGCATTGTTCCTCTTCAATCTGAGGTTTGAATATTGGCTGAACCCTCCTTTCCAGCACCCTAGAGTAGACTTTACTAGGGAGGCTGAGTAGTGTGATGCCCGATAATTGGCACACGCTCTCTGGTCCCCTTTTTTTTAAATATGAGGGACACCACCCCAGTTGGCCACTCCTTTGGCACTGTCCCAGACCTCCACACAGTGTTGAACAGACATCTAAATCCAAGACAGTCCCTCCACACCCAGAGCCTTCAGCATTTCTGGAACAATCTTATCAAACTCCGGGGGCTTTGCCACTGCGAAGTTGTTTGACTACCTCAATGACTTCCACCAGGGAAATTGATGATGAGTTAAAATCTCAACTAAAACAAAGTACATGTGATGTAGAAAATAAATGTTTTCATTAGAAATGAGACAGCTGCTCAATAGCTTTCTAACTCTGGGTTGGGTGTGTTTTGGAGAAGCTGTGACTTGCAGGCAGCTCCGTCTGGACTAGTGGTGGAGTCACTGTTTTGTAGATGGTGTGTATGGCTCATTTTCTGCAACTGGGTGCTTGTTTGATGACCCAGCATGGCATTGCCTTCAGTTTGGTGGGCTCTGCTCTTGTACAGACATGGGTGTGTCTCTTGTCCAGTCTCCTCTCAGTGACTGGCCTGGGATCCTTGCAGTGTGGGGTCCTTCTGTGTTTCTTGGTGACCATAGGTCCTTTTTGTGGGTATATGTGCAGCCGTGGGGTATCTGCTTTGTTGTGGAACTCCGTGGCGCTTCAGGTAGACACTACTCCGAAGACCTATTCGATCTCTTTCTCTGTCATTTTCAAAAAGTGTTCTGTAAACACTGCATTTTTTCAAGAAATACGAGTATGTGCATCCACACAAAGCCTCTGAAAATGCTGTAGGATATATGCCAGACCTGTATGCTGGTGCTGTAACGCTTCCACAAAAAACAGGAAAGACAGTGTGGAACATGCACTAATTAACATCACTTTGAGCAGATGGGATGAGTTCATCAGTGAAATCATCTGCTGGAGTCAGTGGCTGCAAAGAAAGCCTGTACCCTCTTGTTCCTTTCTGAAATACTTTGGACACCACTGCTTTAGAGGAAAGTCACTGTTCTTAACTCAGTACATGGAAAAAAACTTACATCACCCGCCTTCGTGATGTGTTGGTGGTGTGATTAAACAGCCTGGCTCAAAAATCCCCATCTCGCATACAAAAGAAGTAAGTTCTGTATTGGCCCCGAGGTTTGTTGTGCCTCTGCTTATCCCAGAATTGCATAGCATGAAGTGTCTAAGATTCCGCAACTTCCAAATGCCAATCCAGCGCAGACTACTTCCACAGTCAAGGCCAGCACCATTTTCCAGCTGGGTGGACTGAGACGATGCAAATGTCCAAATTGTCCAAGAATACACACAGGAAGTGTGACTAGGAATCTAACCCAGGTCTACATAGTAGAAGTCTGTCGCCTAACCCATACAAAGACTTTTGGCAGGCGGTAGATGTGACGGTAACAATAAATTGCCAAACTTCCTTTAAAGCTCATCCCAAGATGTCCCATTAGCCCGTTTGCCAGTTATGCAATTAGTCAACACTTCCTATATTAAAAGGGCCATTGAAAAGTGTTTTCGTTTTTATTGTTCTTGCACTCACAGAAATATTTGCCCTAACTTTTAAGATTTATGTAATTTTATTACATGACTGATTCCCCTTTACTTTTTTTTTTTTTTTTAGTAATTTTAATACAAACCTACTGAATAAACCTTACATGATGCATATTCATTAATCCTGTTTATTTGAAATGCATAATCCTCAGCTTTATGTATTTAGTATTAATAAAATCTAATTACTCTAAATCAGTAATAATGACAGTATTTATTTAAAATACATAAAGTATATTGTTTGAATTGCATAATAATTATGTTACCTATGTATAGGTAACATAATTTTTGATTAAAAATAAATAGGATTAATGAATATGCATCATGTAAGGTTTATTTGATAGGTTTGTATTAAAATGATCTAAAACGTAACTAGAAAATTGTCATGTAATAAAATTACATAAATCTTAAAAGTTAGGACAAATATTTCATGTGAGTGGGATAGACTATCAAAGCCAGGAGCAAATTGAAAGTAATCAAACATAATTTTTTGTGCCATATTTAAAAATAAATCCTAAACACATGAGAGTCACATGAAGCTTTCTGATCAGTTAGATATGTCACCCCGGCTGGATTTATGATCCATGATATAATTTGAAGAGTGTGTTAAAATGGAATCCGTCCTTAGAAAAAGAGTTTTAAATCTGCTTTCAAAATCCAGGGGTCAGTCTGTCTCTGGTATCCATTTGGGATTGGCTTCAGGATTCATGTTGCTTTCCTCAGGCCCAACCCGGCACTCCTCGCAGTGTCAGGCTGTGAGGCTACAGACATGCACAGCTGGTAGACATCTTGGCTCACTGGAGAGAAGTGCTTCATTTCAGCTGTTGCAGAACAGTTGGTTCTGTGGTGGTGTCTATAGGAATTTTTGACATGAACTTTGGGCTTCTCATTTTGGATTTTCTCCCAAATGTGGTTTTTATCATTCTTCTTGGAATTTTTCTAAAGCTGTGGTTTTTAAAAAAAACAGTAACTCAGTTTAGAATGTTGGTAGGTTGGTTACAACCTTGTTTTCAGTGAATCCTCATTGTCTTTTTGGTTTCCTTCCTATATGCAGAACGAAGGTCCTGTTGGTCTCTGCTCCGAGGTGTTTGTGTAGCAGGAACCTGGCCTGTACAACCTCATTTCCTCTTCCTGTCCAGCCAACGATAATAACTTCTGTTTGTCAGACCCCATTATTCCAAGGGGGTTATTTAAGAATGTGCAAATCCATATCCCGATTGGCCATAGTTACTCAGCTGATGGCTTTTCCAACAACCGTTATTCCATGCAGGAGAGAAAGAAGAAACAGAAGTTCCGGTGTCAGTTCAATTCTGTAGTGTATTTAGTTAGTTATTAAGGCAACTGACTTAAGTAGGAGTGTGCAGAGGCTAAGTGAATTCTGCTGATGTTACTTTGATTTGTGTCCAAGGCAGTTGTGTTTCCCACCTGGATTGTAATTTAATTTAATTTTTTAATTTGTCCCTTTTTGTTGTTGATTTATTTTACTTTTTTTTTTTTTGCTGAACCTTCATAAGACTTTGATGTGGTTAATCCTACTGCTCTTGAACATGAGACAGACAGGTGATGCAATACACTCTTACTAAACAGTGTTCATTATGACTGGAGTATGGTCCAGCGCCAGTGGTAGCTGGTGGTATTTGCTGCAGGGCTATATTACCTTTCACTAGGTGTGCCAACTAAACTGGCAACTGGGTGTATATTTTAGCCGAATACAGTAACCTTGCAATCTCTCTCTCTCTCTCTCTCTCTCTCTCTCTCTCTCTCTCTCTCTCTCTCTCTCTCTCTCTCTCTCTCTCTCTCTCTCTCTCTCTCTCTCACTCTCACTCTCACTCACTCACTCACTCACTCACACTATCACCTGTCATTGAATGATAATAATTAATGTATTGCAGGAACATGTCTAATGTAGTAGAACCACTGAAATGCTTTAAAACCCACTGTTTGCTTCTTGTTTTGAATTCAGCCTGTGACACGAGCTTTGATTCAAAGCTTTGAATACTCCAGAGTGCGTCGACTGCAATCTTTGCTTTGAATTATGTGACACCCCACCTTGATGTCTAACGTTATCAAGAGGGCACACAGCGCTGCATCACTGTGGCTTCTGTGGGATCACTTCCTGCATGCTCCTTTCTGTGTGGAGTTTGCATCTTCTCCCAACCAAGGCTGCGTCTCAACATCTGGAGTTGGCCCCTGGGTGTCGTGTCGCAGACCGACCCCCCCCCCCCCCCAAAAAAAAAGGTCCACCGCGCCTTCATTATGCAAGTTCCATTTGGGACCAACATTTGGAGTTGGCCCCTGGGTGTTGGTGTTGCAGACCGACACCCCCCCCCCCCCCCAAAAAAAAATTGGTCCGACCCGCCTTCATTATGCAAGTTCCATTTGGGACCAACATTTGGAGTTGGCCCCTGGATGTCGGTGTCGTAGACCAAACTCTCATCTAATCATTCTACAGTCAGTTTTCAGCAGAAACTAGGCGGTTTTCAGCAGAAATGAGGCGATAATCGGTGAGTCGCTACTGACGCTTTGAAATAACGGAAGTACAGTAAACGCAGCAGCTAGCAGCTTGCCTAGCTGCGGCGCTCTGATCGCCTCCTCTGTCTTTTATGATAAAATAATGCAGAATTTATGTGAAAATGATTGTTGTACAAAAGCTTCAGATATCTGTTGCTGAGATAGATGATGACTGGAGTGCAGTTTGAAGCAGAAATGAGGTGATAATCGGGGAACCGTGGCTGATGCACAGAAGTGACACATGCGCAGTGAATGGAGGGCGGACCAATTTTTAGGGGAGAACATTTGGTCGGTGACACCGGACTGTGGCTGCCCACTGCTCCTATTGGTTGGATTGTGTCTAACTGTAATTAGTCTGGGTTAAATGCAAAGGACAGATTTCATTGTTTGTATGTAAAATGACAATAAAGGCCTTTCTTTTTCAGTCGATAACTAGGTATCGTGGCTTAGTTAGTTCACAGTTAGGTTTTGGTGCGAATTTAGCCAGTTTTGAGTCATAGCTTCGAAGCACGCTTCAAGGTTCCAAAGAGTGCTTTGCTCTGATCTTGACTTTGAATTATATGATGTCATGTAACGATTGCAAAACCACAACTGGGCTGGGTTGCTTGATGCGAGGACATAGGACACAATAGGTGCTGATTAGAGCTATTGTTTAGTCACTAGCCTATAGCAGTCTGCCGCTCGGTAGGAGGGGTCTGGTTAGGTTTAAAACTCCAGCTTTTGTGACTTCTTGATTATTCTTCTCTACAAGAGTCAAGACAGAAGTCAGACCACCAGAGCAAGAATTTTAGCTGAGGAAGCTTCTGCGATTTGAAGCGAAACGTCCTCGCGTCAAGCAACCCAGTCCAGTCGAAGATTCAAGCTTCTCTACTATGGAAACCACCTGGACAACTGAGAGCCTACACAGAAACGTCTGTCTTGACTTTTGTAGACTCTTGTTTGTTCTTCTCTACAAGAGTCAAGACAGATGTCAGACTACCAGAGTAAGAATTTTAGCTGAGGAAGCTTCTGCGATTTGAAGTGAAACGTCCTTGCGTCAAGCAACCCAGTCCAGTCGAAAATTCAAGCTTCTCTACTATGGAAACCACCTGGGCAACTGAGAGCAGAAAATGGAACGCAAAGGCTGTGGCGGTCATCGCCGTACGTTTTCAGGGTATTATAGCCAGAGTGAGAGTGGGTGAGTGAAATTCCTGTAGTGGGTGTGACTGATTTGTCCATTGTCCACTAAAAGTAGATCATGAAAAACTATACCCTTAGACCATTGTTACATTGTTAGGCACATACGCACTGTGTACTCTGCAAGTCGTTTCTGTGAAACACTGTGGGGAGCAGAGTGTTTTAATGCTGCCTTTACACATAACGACGACAAGTCACAAATGCCACGAAGTACACATTCTTGGCTGCTGATCATGAATGTGATGATTCGGGGCAGAGGCGTCAGGTGTCCTCAGGACCTGCTGGAACCTGTTACCACATGTTACGATTAATGGCACGTGTTGCTGGAGAATTATCAGGAACCATTACGCACGGTCAAGAATAGTGTTCCGCGTTACAGCGCATCGTTAAGTTCTGTCACGTTGTGAACGAGGTGAATTGTCTCCACACACACCCACCCATATTCATCCAGCCGCATTCAGATCGCTCCAGTTTTTCAGAACTTTGTGACTGCATGCGTAGTTGGGCTCTGTGCCATGGAGTGGTGCAGAGAGGAGGAGGAGGAGACGGACAGAGCCAGATGTGTAGCTTCATGCGGGTCTCGTCTCACGCATTTTCCCAAACATCAGGCACATGCAGCAGGTGGTACACCTGCAGGAGCGCGCTGAATAGCACTGAAATTAGACTTTTAGCCGACTTGGTGTCAGCAACCAAACTGAATGCGGTGCAACAGGGTTTAATTGTGCACACGCTTCTTCCTCCACCGGACTGGAGGAGGTGCAGAGATGTCTGGGTGCACTTGAGTCTCGCTCCTCTGGTTTCTCTGGCTCAGAGTCGTTCTCCCGCTCATCGGTTACAACAGCAGGTGGAACACCTGCAGGAGCGTCGAGGAGCTTCAGCAGGAACCGTGGAACGACATTTGGAGTTGAGTTTTATTGTGTGCATGTGACAGAAAACTGATTCTTCGTGGCGCACAGTGAAATATGACGCCGCGTTACAAGTCGTGTCAAAACTTGACAGTTTCCGTGTCACTTCGTAATAACGCGTGACAATTTGGGCTCCAAGAACCATCACAGGAACCACTACGAACGTTGTCACATTCTATTAAGGATCAATACTCATCAAGACGGATCAATACTCTCAGTTGTGACCTCCACGACGTGAGACGAAATGAGGGTGGTGTGTGACATTCGTGGAAGATTTTTTGACAGGTAAAAACATGCTCCACAAATATCAAAAATATCATGCACCAACCACGCACTATTAAGCAACCTATTCAGATGCGTTAAGTCACATTAAGAATGTCACTAAAGTGTCACGAATGACAGAAAAATGACTTTTGTAACGCGTCTTGCTCATGTGTAAATGCACCTTGAATGTGAATGTGAAGTATTATTTGTAAAGCGCTTTGTGTCTGATGCAGATGGGAAAGTTTGTTGCTCAAATTAAAACTCAGCCTCACGTCACATGATTGTGAAAAGTTTACAGTCTTCCATAGGCTTTCATATGATCTGCAGCATGGAAATATAGACCTGGAATGGACGTGCGCGTCTCAATCTATTAGCATCGCTCAAGACAGGGCGGCGCCATTGCTAAGGGTGGAGATGTGCAGATCATAAATAATAAACTGACTGCTTTTTTCACACTAGCGTTGCTATTTCTTAACAGATTTTAATAAATGTAGGCTTGTTTTAAAGCCCTTTGAAAGCTCTTTCCAATGAACCGATGCATGTGTGGGTGAAAAAAAACCTTTATGTAAAATGCAAAAATTTGGGGAAATTATGACAAACTGTGCTGCTTTTCTCTCTCTGTTGTCGCTATTTAACAGATTTTAATAAAAGTAGGCTTGTTTTAAAGCCCTTTAATTGCTCTTTCTAATGAACCCATAGATGCCTGGGTAGAAAAAAACTGTTTCATGTAAAGTGTGGAAATTTGGGGGAAAATATGCCATTCTGTTCATTTACTGTGATGTTTTTTTTCCTGTCATCATAATTCTCGATGGATTTTTATAAATGAGGCCTTGTAAGTTGTATTCAAGCTGATTAAAAGCTCTAATGAACCCATACATGCCTGGATAAACAATCCTTATGTATTAAAATATAAATCTGAAGTATGCCTTGCCATTGTGGTCATTTACCTTGCTGCGTTTTCCACTGTAATATTATTGCTTGTCTTTTAATGAGAACAACATATATATGATTTTTACTAACATTTTATTACAAGTAGATATAAAGCCATTCAGAATTTGACTTTTGACCCTCAGTCAGGGCAAAAAGTACCTCCTCCATCCCCTCCAACCACACTGTTAAAATTTAAATGCCGCCTGTGACCACCATGTACATATCATATTAAACAACTGCAAGTGTGTGTGTATGTGTATATATGTATATATATATACATATATATATGTATGTGTGTGTGTGTATATACACAAGGTCTGTGAGAAAAGTATCCGACCTTTTTATTTTATGCAAAAAAATTTATGGATTTGATTCATATGTTTTTACGTCAGCCAAGCTTGAACCTTTGTGCGCATGCGTGAGTTTTTTCATGCCTGTCGGTTGCATCATTCGCCTGTGAGCAGGCTTTGTGTGAGCAGTGGGCCACCCCTCTCGTCGGATTTTCATTGCGAGGAAATGGCGGAATGATTTGGGCTTTGTTCCATCAGAATTTTTTCAGAAACTGTTAGAGACAGGCAGCTGGAAACCATTCGGAAAATTCACATGGCTTTTGGTGAAAATTTTATGGGCTTCACAGAGATTAACGAGTGTTACTACAGCTTTAAGGACGGCCCACAATGGCGCACAGTGCGCCGTGCTCCGAGCCGCAATCGACAGGCAGAAACCACCATTTCATTTCTAAACGGATGGCTGTGTCGATCCAGGACCGTCGTGTGCAATTTCTCTGGTTATCACAAGAGCTGGACATCAACCATTTTCCAGCAGATTTCACTTTTAACAAGAGACTTTGTCATGGAAAGCCACGCGGAGGCTTCGCGCGTCACGACGGATTCGCTGATGGAGCAAGACAAAGAACACCTCCATTTTGGAGTGTCAGAGGACAAGTTGGGACATGCCCAGCTCTATTTCTCTTATACTCACTTGACTGGTAAGCCACTGAAAGCGGAGATAGGCACGTATATATGTGCCACGGAGCCGCGAATGGCGTGGGACAAAAGCACCTCCGTGTTGGTCTTACAGGATGGCTTTCAGACGGCTTTCGGTGGCTTTTCAGTCGTGTGACTATCCGAGAAATTGTGAATGAGCTGGACATGCCAGGACATGTCCTGTGAGGCTTCATCACGGTGTTGCTTTGTGCCATGCGGCTCCACCGCGATTCAATGTGCCGAAAAAGTGCAGATGTCCACGTCTTCGGCAATTCCTGTGGAAGTCAGACAACGTCCCGGATCAACACAGCGTCCAGTATGGAAATGAACGGCACATTTCACTGTTACAGGAGTTTTTGTCATGGAAAGAGGAGCGGAGGAATTCTGCGCATCGCAGTGGAGCCGCATGGCGCAAAGCAACGCTGTGATGAAGCCTCACGGGACATGTTCTGGCATGTCCAGCTCATGCACAATTTCTCGGATAGTCACATGACTGAAAAGCCACCGAAAGCAGTCTGAAAGCCATCTGAAAGCCGTCCTGTGAGACCAACACGGAGGTGGTTTTGGCCCGCGCCATTCGTGGCTCCGTGGCGCATCCCTCCGCTTCTCTTTCCATGAAAAAAACTCCTGTAACAGTGGAATGTGCCAAAAAAGTCTTGATGTCCACGTCTTCTGCCATTTTTGTGGAAGTCAGACGACGTCCCGGATCAACAAAGCCTTCACGTTGGAAATGATCTGGTTGTTTCAGCGGGGTGTGAGCCTGTCGATCGGCGCTCGGAGTGCGCCGCGCTCTCAGACGCTGTGGGCGGTCTTTAAACCGGCTGGAGCACTCCTTAATCTGTGTAATCCCCATAAAATCGTCCCTGAAAGCTATCTGAATTTTCCGAATGGTGTCCACCTGGAGGTCTCTCACAGGTTCTGGAAAAATTTGATGCAGCAAAGCTCCAAATCTTTCAGACATTTATTCGCAATAAAAATCCGACGAGGGGTGGACCACTGCTCACACAAAGCCTGCTCACAGGCGAATGATGCAACCGACAGGCGTGAAAAAACTCACGCATGCGCACGAAGGTCCAAGCTTGGCTGATGCAATCACACGTGATTCAAATCCATATGGTTTTTGCAAAAAATAAAAAGGTCGAATACTTTTCTAACAGACCTCGTACATCCATCCATCCATTTTCTTCCGCTTTATCCGGAGTCGGGTCGCGGGGGCAGCAGCTCAAGCAAAGCCGCCCAGACCTCCCGATCCACACACACCTCCCTCAGCTCCTCCGGGGGAACCCCAAGGCGTTCCCAAGCCAGCCGAGAGATGTAGTCCCTCCAGCGTGTCCTGGGTCTTCCCCGGGGCCTCCTCCCAATGT